>NC_056737.1:1826356335-1826503835 GCF_019279795.1 Protopterus annectens
CTGAAAAAGGGATTTAGCTCAGTTAGACACTCCCGGTCAACAAATGTAAAATAGATAAATAAAATAAATAAAAATCTATGTCACAGGTGGAGGGGACTTATGATGGAGTCAAAGTATGCATGTGCTTTGTTATTTAATGTATGCACGCGGAAATACAAAACTCATATGCACACACACACACATGCACATACACATGCGCACACGCACCCTTTCACATGTATACACATAAACGTGTTCATGCACATTACATTTACTTTGATCCTTTGGCTTGCCTATTCACTCATATGATTGACAAAGCTTCACTTTCTAACTGAAAACTAACTATTCCCATCTTTTCATAGTAACAATGTTTACATGATTTATTTAAACTTTCTCTATAGCAACATTTTATAATTAGTGCTACTATTTCTGTACATAGCGTGCCATTTTGCTAACTAGTGCCATGTATTGAAATGCTAGACATAGCTTCATGAAATCAAGCAGATGTTTTTTATTTTGAATGCAGTGTTCTTATGAATTATCGTGCTTATATTTATAGAGGACATCCTCTAAAAAAAGTTCAAATTTCAGTGCAGGTAAAAACCTTACTATTATAGAGTCATTTATTGCAGACATTTTAAAATGTCTGTCTTATAAGGGATCATTCACTCGTGATTGTTTTCATAATGTTTCATATCCTAACAGATGACCATGCACTGTGCCTGTACAGCAGTTGAGAACTAGCTAAGCACAAGATAACAAAACCACGGGCTTAGATTTTGTGAGATAGAAACAGTACTTTAAAGTATTTTAACATACTGTACTGTAAAATCTTGTGGTGTCTGAATGCATTTTTTTCTCTCTGTTCTTTCACTGGTAGCATGAAGAAAGCAAGCTGCCATTCAGAAACTGGAAATAAAAAAGACAGTCACATGTTAATTACTGGTCACTAACAATGTTTATATCTCTTACTCAAACCTACATCACAGAACATAATTTCTGGCTGTCATATATCTTAAAGTCCCATGTTTGCTTGATACATTGGCAAAGACAGGTAAATCTTTGAAGCGCTAAAAAATCCTCCTGTATTCCTAGGTTTGATTCCCACATATACAGGTGGTGTGGCTCTGAGTAAATCACTTATCAATGTGATCTGAGATACAAATGGCTTGAGGACAGGATAAGGATGAGTCTACTGAAACACGGACGGATAAATGGTGATAAAGAAAATTCACTTAGACAAACAATCTCACCTGATAATGCAACACTTCTCTTAATGTTTCCCTCCGTCTTCCCGTTACACAAACCCTCACACATGCACTTCATACTGCCCTTGAAAAGACAAATCAGTGAAGCAGCGGTCAGTCACTTTTGACTTTTGTGTACAGAGTGCTTCCCTTGCCTTCTAGCAGTGTCACTTTCTGACTTCAACTCTGAAGGATCCTATAGTATTTGTTCTTAGACAACAGCATGACGAAGACAGAGAAACATTTTCCAAGTTTTATATGTTGAGTATACTGATGTATAGAGAAGGGGGTAGATTTACACACGTGTGAGTGCAGAGACACACACACACACACACACACACACACACACACACACACACACACACACACACACACACACACACACACACACACACACACCTGTATGTTTCATTTATCATCTGATTTGCACCTCCTATAGAGGTGTGTGAACCGTTTAGTGTCTGAAATAAGCAGCAGTATGAGATACCTCTGATTGGGAGCCATTCTTCTATTATTACTTTCTGGTTCTGGGGTGAAGTGCTTCTGCTGTTGGTCCATTTTGTGCTCTAGGAGGTCTCTATCTCATTGGCACCACAGTCAAACCATGAGAGAGGAGCTGCTGATCTTCTATTGTTACTTCCTGGAGCTCAAAACAGCCCAATAACAAAACTGAAGTGTTTCTTCTATTGACCCATTTTGTACTCCAGAAAGTCTATTTGTCATTGATTCCACATTCAATAGAGAGAAGATACTAGTCTTTAGTATTACATCCTGGAGCTCAAAACAGACCAATAGCAGAAGTGAACCACTGCTGCTACTAGTCTGTTTTGAGCTCCAGGAAATCTCTCTCTCTTTCTTTCATTGGCTCCATAGTCACGCCAGTGAGAGAAAGGGAATACTATAGGCAATCTGAACCACAGTGACAACTATTTGCCAATGTAGGTGGATTACAAAGTGACCAGCCATTTCTAAGAGGCAAAAATGTGGACAGGATTTGGGCAAAGGTTTGCATTTAATATTCAAGTTGGCAGTGGGACTCATCTGGCCCATGGACCAAGAGTTTGACTCCCATGTAGCAAACGGACCAGGCACCCAGTTTAACCCTAGTGGACTTCATTCTTGCAAAGGTAGCATTGGTGTTGATTGTATCCTGTCCTGTATTAGGCTACATTGTTATATTGTTAAATTCACAACACTAGCTGGCTGCCTTATTCAGACTTAAAGCTACCACAGTGTTGTTCCATTTCCCCTACTAACACTTAACATGTTCTGATTGTTTCCAATGCAGCCTGATTTCATCAGATCTGATGAAGCACCGTTGGTGTGAAAGCACTCATCTGTTATACACTTTTTACTGTTTTTATTTTTTGGATTAAACAAGTGCTGTGTTAGCTGGTTCTTTTGTTTTACTTGCATTTTTTTAAATACTTGTATTACAATATTTGGAAACAAATAAAATAACTAATTCTCCTTAGATACATTTAGTCATCACTTCTAACCTCGTCTAGCTATAGTGATCTGCATTCATGCATCTAAAGACTGGAAGAATACAAAGAACACTTTTATTGGAAGCTTTCTTTCTTAGTATTGATTTCATTTTTTTTGGCACTACCATTAGCAGTATCACATTGGGGCACACTGGGACATGTGCGCCTGCTGTGAAATACTGTACCCTGGTGAGTGCCCCTGTGAAAAAATACAACCACTTAATTGATTTTCATGTTTTTCCTGAATATTAACAGGACAGGTGTAGCCAGTGTATGCAAGCACCTGTGATTGGTTGCCTGTTGGTTGTCCTTAGTAAGTGATCACAGTGCTTTCCAAGCTGGCAGTCCCTAGTCATTAATATGACCAGAGATAGCTACTACAACTCTGAGCAGTCTAAGATCTTGTGATTGGTTCCTAAGGGCCACCAACCACACTACCTGCCTGGCAATTTCTAGTCATGTAGTCATATGAATTGCTGGGGAGTTTAGAGTAGTAGCTCTTCAAGGACCCTTGTTCTTTTGCAGGTAAATATTTTAAATATTAAATATTGAACAGGAGCTGTCTAAAACCGTGGACAGTGGTAACAGAAATATTTTTTTTCTGTTAAGGTACTGTACATCAGATTAATTGACTCTGTCATAGACACCAAGTATTGTGTCATCAGAAGTAGTAACAATCATAATTTGTGCAATTCTTAGGGTGAAGTGGCAACAGTTGTAGTGCTGCTGGCAGGATTTGTGTTACTCCTGTAATCATTCATCTCCCCTGCAAGTTAAGCAATGAATAATCTTCTAAATTGCAGTATGTTGCCCCATCTTTTACATTTTTTTGTTATTGTTCCTTTTTTATAAGCATTAGCATTACTCAAGTCAAACACATGCTGATAAATAGGCAGTTAATAGTATTCTCCATTGCAGTGTGCAGGTTCTCTCTTCCCCTTTTTATTCTTTTTTTATATTTCCTGTTGTTACTCAAGTCCAAGACATAGTGCTGAATTGACACATGCAATATTTTCATTAGTTGCACGGTGCACCATGACTTACAGTAGGACAAATGTGTCATACACAACGTCCTCTAAGGGCAGTGTGGGTGATGTTACTTGTGATCAGAGCTGGATCCAGCAGTAGGTGGCATAGGCAGTCACCTAGGGCACCATGAAGGCTATGGAGCCCATAAAAGGGAGCAATTAAAAAAAAGTGTGTGCGTGTGTGTGTGTGTGTGTGTGTGTGTGTGTGTGTGTGTGTGCATGTGCATACACACACACACACACACACACACACACACACACACACACACACACACACACACACACACACACACACACACACACACACACACACACACACACACGCACACACAAAATACTATATATTTTTTTTGACATTCGGACTATGATCTGATGATTCTAAACTGTTGCATGCAATGCCCATGGTTCAGTGTGTGCAGGCTTGCAGCATTATCATGTGCATTGGTGGATGACTTGGCTTGGCTTCTTCCACTCTTTCAGGAGTGTGGAGACACACATGATTTTGTCTGTCCCCCAGACATCAAACTAAGCACAGTGTAAGCACCACTAAGAGGGTGCATTGGTCTGCCTCCCCATGGCTCGACTGACTTAATAGTTCAGTTGGCTCAGCAGCAGGTCGCATGGCAGGTGAAGTAGCAGGTTTAACTTTATCTGTTAAACTGCACTTAATTTCTTTTACTGCTGCTGTGCTGAATCCTGTGAGTCATGACTTGTGAGCCCTCCGGAACTGTTTTAAAAAAAATGTGTTCAGCTCCAGGCAGGTTGTCTGCAGCATCAACTCTATGAGTTTGCAAGCCCAGATGAATGGAAAGGAGTAATGGATGAATGAATGAGGACATAGTAATGTAAGTTGCTCACAGTCACACTCTCTCCAGAAATATTAGTGGAGAGTGTAGTGAACTCTGGGCTGACAATTGGCAGTTTGTCGTTTTATGTGTTTATGTGTGTTTGTGCATGTGTGCGTGTGTGCTTGTGTGTGTGTGTGTGTGTGTGTGTGTGTGTGTGTGTGTGTGTGTGTGTGTGTGTGTGTGTGTGTGTGTGTGTGAATTATCAATACAGAGTGACTGAAAGGCTGAAAGAGAGCTCATGGTGGTGGTCAACTGTCCATGGTTGGTTTTCATTTTCCAGGAAATTAATGATCACAAGTCCGTAAATAACAATATACATTTCATTTTCAGACTTCAAATCCTTCAGAAAAAAATGTGCTAACACAAATTCTGTTATTGTAGCAATTCTCTAATTTAATTAGAGGAATATTTAAAGTTTGTTTCCATTGTTGGGCCTTTCTCCTACCATTATTTCAGACGTTGTCCAGATTTCTTGCACTAAGAGGTTGAGAGGTATGAGAGCATACCTCTTCTCAACTGTCCCTGATTTTGACTGAAATTTTTATCACTGTCCTTCTTAATCCATTCTAAGACTGATGACTTGGAGAAAAGGTGGTGAGGTACCTTTAATAAATAATGACAATAATTTGAGTTATGGACTTCTTTTACTACAGAAACGTGTATGTTACTTTACATTCTCTTATTCTGTCAGTGGATTAAGTTAATAATACTAATGTTTTAAGAGTGTCCATGATTTTCACCGATTGTCTCTGATTATTTCTGTATTTGTCCCTGATTGGTTGAGAGCTCTGGTGTAGACTAAAGCCAGATGCACTTCAATGCGAGTCTCAACTCTCAAGGAAAGGGAAATTTCTGTTGCTTATGCAACATCTGTTTGTGGTATCATTTTTTTTTTGTTTATTTGGTTGGCAAATAACTACCACTCAAGATTTGTGCTGTTGAAACTAGAAATAAAAGTTTAAAATTCGAATCAGTGTAGTCACTGTAAAAGTAGAATCACTGTAAAACTAAAGATTGGTTTGAACAGTGTTTTATGGTAACTGGAGTGAGACAGTCATATAGTGGGATATTGGTATGGTGGGGACATGATGGTGGGTATGACGAGGCCATGATGGGGGGTAAGGGTTGTGATAGGGGGCCAAGTCCAGTGTCCTGCCTAGGGTCCCCTATGACCATGATCTGGCAATGCCTGTGATCATGAAGAAGTGTTAGCATGTGAGCATGATGCTGCCTTGCTGTGATTAAGTGACCTACTGGATGTAGATGATCCCACAAATATTGATCTCACAGTGTTTCATGAACAAGACTTCGAATGAAAGGTATGGCTACATGTAGATGAATGGTGGTGAGGCCTGCTTGACTTACTTTGTGGAATGTAGATCCTGACTAGTGTATACATGAAGACAGAGATGGCTGCTGTGCAAGCCACCATGCTACCCATGACTATGACTGTGGCATTATCCTATTCTCTACCATTTCCATATACAGGTAGAAATCCTGATGTACACCCTGCAGTACTCTTGACCATTTGTAGCTGTGTTTCTGTGGCAGTGCATTGAGTCTGAACAACGTCCTGGCACATCTGCTGCTGGGCAGCCATTGCTTTTCATGTGTCTGGAGGTAGCTGTATTATGGCAATTCACCTAGCATTCCTTTGCACAGGTGCTACAGGGGACATTGCTACCTCTGAGATCATACCATCCTCCTCAAGGTGTTCTTATGGTTCACCAAACACAGGTGTTGAGCTACATGGGTTTTCTCTCTGTACCACCTGCAATGTAATGTCCTCATCTACTTGGCTGTGTGACCTTGTGATATTTCCTGCAGAATTATATACCTGTTGTGGGGTGTGTGATCATGCCATTACACCTGATGATTGTGTGCCACTGTCCTCAGGCTGTGCCATAAATACAACTGTTATGTCATCATCATTAACAGCAATTCTGCTGTTGACATCTTTCACTTCTGCTGGCAAAGTGGAACTGCTGTTTTCTACTTCTGACCCTGTAAGGCAGTAATTGATGACATTCGTTACTGAGACCTTGGATCACAGTAATGAATGTTGTATAATTAGGTATGGGGGAGACTTACCATGCACACTTTGGCCACATTCCTTAAGGTCAGAAATGTGGGGTTCACCTGCTAATAAAAAATGTCATGTGTTATATGTAACCAGTGATCATCTGCAGTAATTTTCAGTATGTGATTTTGCCATGGGGGATGCACTAACATTCCTGAGTGGATAACTGTGGCTGCTGCTCAGCTTAGTAATATCTAGTGTTCAGACCACCTCTGATTATACCTGTGGCATCCTCATCAGTGCCATAATAATCTCCCTTTTATAGAGCAAAGGTATTCCTCATTGAGTCTTAAATGGATAAGTGTAGGAGATCCCACACAGTTACTGCTATGGGCAACTGCATTCTGCCTGACATTTAGTCTGTGTCCCAGCATGCCATTCACCTTTTTTGTGCACTGCATCAATGTGCAATTCCTCCCCTCAGCCACATTTATGGCCAGCACCACCTGGTTCCACACCTTAGCTCTTTCAGTTGTTTTGCCTCCCCCCCTTTCCAAACAGGCAGTTGCCATATGCCCGGAGACCTCCCTCCCCATGAGGATACATCCTCAGGGCTGAAGCTGTCTTTCCTCTGTCTGGATCCCTGATGCTGCTGCTGCTGCATCATGCATTTCCCTGATGTAACATACAGGAGTACCCCAAGTGAAGCTTACTGATTTACAGAAATGAAACCCAGTCATCAGCTCTGCAATAAAGCAGAGAGCATTCTCTAAAGTACAACGTAGTCCTACACATTGCCTGTCTTAACACCTAAATGCCTTGCCAAAGCACGTTTGCAGGTACATAAAGGAAGGACCCTGAAACCCAAGTTCAAAGCAAAAGCATACCAGCATTAACATAATGAATGAATAAAACCGTTGTACTTCTTTCACTGGCATATCCATTCATATAGCATTACAGCATATAGCATTCATAATTAGTAAAGTGAAGCAGACTTCCACACACATATTTCTATTCACTGTAGTGTTAACCTTTCTCCTAGTACCGTCTCTAGCATCATCAGTAATGAAAGCACCAGTGTAAGCATCTATCTTTTTATATCATCATCATGTCTTTCTCAGAACTTGTTCAGCACTGAACAGAATGTTGAATGTTCCCTCCCCTTAACTTTCCTGCAAACATTACACAACAAACTCCCGGATTCACTAATCCTCCATGTAAGACTTAATAAGTCTTACTCGGAGGCTGCAGTTGAATGGTTTGATGCCAGTGTGCCATGAATATGCATGAGGGCACTCTGACTCAACCATAAGTCTTACACGGACCGTGTAAGAAAGCAGGGGGCATGTCCGACTGCCGAGCAGTCTAAATGTCCATGCCCCTGCAAGTGTTTTAAAACTAAACAAAGCACACACACAAGAGTGAGTCCGCTCAAATGTCCCTGCACCCAACACCACACTCCCTGATATTGTAAACCCCTATCACAGTTCTAAAACGCAAAACATTAAATATATTTTTTTAAATCCCCAAAATAGTTGCCCGTATTTGCGCGTGTGTGCGCGGGTGTGCCCATTGCTTAGCTAGAGTTAGCAATTCTGACATGGGAAGAGCATAAGAAAGAATGTTAATGCAAATCACACCAAATAGCAATAGTGTAATGGTAGAGCGTTCACACAAAGAAGAGGCATTCACGATTCGAGTCCCACCACTCCCCTTTGTATTTATTTTTTAAATCAGTATATGAAATAATACCTGACAAATATGTTTAAACATTACCAAAAAGCAGTGAAATGGCCAATGTATCAGTGAACAAAATAAATATTTTAAAGGATCCTGATATAAAATTGCCTGCAGTTAAGCAGCGCTTCACCCAGCGCAATAGAGTTGCCCGTAGTTGAATAGCGCTTTACCTAGCGCAATAGAGTTGCCCATTATTTCATAGTGCTTTACCCAGTGCAATAGAGTTGCTCATAGTTCAATGGCGCTTTATCCAGCGCAATGTGTTTGCGTGGACATGCACGCCACGCCAACCAGGGCACCATAGGGCACCGAGGAGCAATGTAGAGCAAAGTTGCTTAAATACAGCCACACCCCCTATCCTGTCTGGATAGTATGAAAATAAAATGAATGACAAGATTTGAACCCAGGACTCTGTGCATCCGAAGCAAAGTACAGAACCACTAAGCCATGACAACATAGGAGAAACAGCCACTATTAACATTCATATATGTATGAATGGTAGTTTAACCATTACTAAGCAGGTCTGCAGTCAGCCAAGAATTTTACAAAACGGCCAATCACAAAAAAGTGTGGGAAATGCGGCATATTTAAGCCCCACAGACGGGAATACACACCATAACTGATTGTAGCTCACATCTGCAGTTAGAAAGTCTGGTGTCGGAGAGGGAACACGTTTCTGAGTGCAATTTTGGGGCATCGAGGAGTCCAAATACATGGTTTGGCTCCTTGTCCACCGTCACGAGTCAAGACTCCTGCAGGGCCGGTTCCAAGGGACGGAGTACAAGGCAGAGGCTTGGAACCAGTTAGCTCGTGACCTCACCAGTGCCACAGGTGTTCCTCAGACTGGTGAGCAGGTCCGTCACCACCATGCAGACCTGAAGAGACGAAAGCAGGACCGCCTGAACCAATGGATGCAGGAGGCCCGTGGGATGTGGGATGCCCCACAACTGAGAATGTAGCCATGGAATGCAGTATGTAAGAATTGATAATGGAGTATGTATAACGGATAGGTATGTCTCAATATCCCTTCATTTACTTTACAGCTGCAGGTGACCGTGCTACGAATCAGCAAGCCTATGCTGATAGGCTGCTAAGACTGTGCCACCAGGCAGGTTAGTGATTATTCTGCATGTATTGTTATATAAAATATGGGAGAGAGCATGAAAGAAAGTGTTGTAGTCCAATAATACAGCCATAAAATTGCCTGAATAAGTCCTCTGCATGTACTGTCAGATAAAAACATCAGAGAGGCAGAAAAGAGTGTAGAAACCCATTAAGAAAGGTAACATATGTCTGGAATAATATCTCTGCAGGCACTGTTATATAAAATAAGTGAGTGAGCCTGAGAAAAGATTGTTCTAACCTATTAATAAAGGTATTATATGTCTTGAACATGTCTGCCATATACACCGTTAAAACAAATAAAGGAGTGAGCCTGTGGAAAAGTGTGTAATGTCATTAATAAAGGTCTAAAACCCAGAGTGTGTCTGTGTCATAGAGTCTGAAATGTTGTTGTACCCTTGCAGTATACAAACAGTACTGTTTGAAAAGGTGCTGGCAACCCAGAGTTGTGCAGTCCCATATAAAGTGGGTGATGGAAGTACTAGCAGCTGTGAAACATATATAGAGTCCACAACAGGCAGTTACTGGCTGGCATGAATAAGTAAACCTGGCACATGTGTAGCATGTTATTTTTTCCCCAGAAATGTGAGTGTGTGTCAAGAAATGCAGGGTTATATACAAATCGAAGCGAAAATGTCATGTGAAAGCATCCCAGATATGTAGATAAAGAAATATAAATGCAATCAAAAAATATATAGCAGTAACATCTGCATCCTGGACAATTAGTATGTCAGATATAGGTCAGGCATATGTTGAACTAGCCAAACCCAGTACACAACGTAATGTATGGTGGCAAGTGTAATAATACAGGTACGGGATATACACTTGCAGTCACTAGGAATGTTGTGCAGACTAAAAGGTCATTATAAGATGTTAACCGAGGTTTTTTATACACCCTACTGTATGTGCATAAACCATGCAATTCCACACCTCAGTGGGTATGTGTAATCTTAAATATTTGTTGGGACATATGTCCTATTGTTATATAAATATTTGCATTCACGTTGATGCATGTGCCCTGTTTAAACACCACAATCATGGTGGCCTGTTGCTACCAAACATCCCTGCATGCTGTTGTAATAACCACTGTGGTTCAATATATGCATGTGTTATGCTTGCTGTTCAACTGTTGTACCCTTGGTGTGTTGGGTTAATGGGAATATTATTGCATGCTGTTACAACTAATCTGGAATGCTGTTTTGCTTATGTTGTAATTAAACACACCTAATCACAGAACGTTTGGGAAGGCCGATCCCAGCGGACCCACCTGTCCCTCCTCAGCCGGTGAGTGCACCTGGCACCAGCAGGTCCGGTGCCCAGCCCGGGCTCCCCTCCTCTGTTGGTCCTGTGCCACCTTCGGGTGGAAGCACTGCAGGGGATGGGGCTCATCCCCTCGTGCAAGTGTGGGCGGAGAAGGGCCACCTGTCACCCTTCAAAGGGTCCGGGCTGTGGTGCATAGGGAGATCCAGTGTTCAGTCGCTGATCCCCTACGCCAGCTTGAGGTGAGAGTGGCGTGTCTCACGGGTGAGCCTGCCCATCCTACGCAGCCCCCAGCACAGCCACCCTCAGGGCTGTGAAGGTTCAGTAGTGACTGCCCATGGGTGGGGATCTCAGTTCCACTGTTACCATCTGTGGGCTCATGGGCTTGCGATTTCCAAACATCCGACCCCATCAATTGTGTCACCCATGCCATGTGTCATACACCGCCTCTGTATGTGTCTTGTCTGTCTTGTCTGTTTACCTTCCCAACCTACCTCCACGGACATACCTACTTCCTCTACCTCACTTCCCACTCTCACCTGGAAAAACAAAATGGCAATCTGTACCCACAAAAGAATTACGCCCCATACATAGCTGCCCATTTCACACACATGTCCATCGGACAAACATGTAAGCTGATAATTAGAATTGGCAGTACAACATACTTTGTTGTCCTCACCCCTCTCCTAGGGGTGGAAGGTTATCCTGTTCTGATATGCACAGCTGTTGCTGTTAAAGAAATGGGCAGCTATGGACCTTCTCTACAACCGTCCTGCACATTCCGAGCTTGTTTACCTACTGTGTGTACCTCTTTGTGCCCCCTTTTTCACCACTTTCCTATCTCCCCATTTTCTTTTCTTTAAAAGAAATTAGCGCGGGGGTTAGCGGGAGTAAGCACTTTTAAGCAGTAGTTAGCGGGTTTGCACCAGTGTTCGCATGTGTGCGCTTAGCTAAGCATCGCTAAGTGTCACGCAAACCCGCTTACAACTGTTTAAAATTGCCTTAGTCACTCTATGGCAGGGCCCTTGTACTGCTCAGCAGCAAAATGAAATACCCCTGTCAGTCTCGAACCCCAGACCTTGGACTCACAAGACTGCAGGAACTACCACTAAGCCACAGCAGATATACAATAATGTGGTGCTGAAAGAAATATATCA
This sequence comes from Protopterus annectens, assembly GCF_019279795.1. Lineage (NCBI taxonomy): Eukaryota > Metazoa > Chordata > Ceratodontiformes > Protopteridae > Protopterus > Protopterus annectens. The sequence continues at coordinate 1,826,368,224 of NC_056737.1, forward strand.
TGCATTACAATGAGTGAATGTGAAGGGTGAATAGGAATGGAATAACACAAATCTTGTTCTGTGGCCCTTAACCAGCAAGTGTTGTGGAATTGCATGACATGACTGTGAAAAGAGAACTAGCCATGCTAGTAGGGAATAATGTTACAGTAGCACCTTACAAACCCCACACAGTATCAGAACAGGGTAAACACTGGCATATTTGAATAGGTCAGAGGCCAGACCGCCCAACTGTGACTGATTTACAGGGATGCCCCTGATTTGCAAACAAATGTTAGCTGTGCCCCTCTGACTCCCTGTGAAATGTACTAACAGTAGGCAGAAAGGTGAGGAATCTCAATAAGTGAGAGTAGACACTGCTTGCACATCAGAAAAGGTGTAATACATATGCTCCGAATCCCCCAAAGTCTCAACAGCAAAATATCTGAAATATATCACCGGTGTATCCCACTTATATGTACCTTTCCCTGAGGCTGTTCAAATATTTACCTGAGAGTATCTGAGGCCTGGAAGTGTCAGAAACACACAGGCATATCAGCTTGTCTGCTGTTACACACTCAGCAAATAGCTGTAGAATGAATTCCACAAGCATGCCCGTATGTAGGAGAACACCACAGAAATATCAAAGGATGTAGCCATGTACTGCTAGCAACCACCTGCGACAATGCCATTGTTCAGGTGCTGAAAAGACTGGTGTGGTGCACAGTCAAAAGATACTAGGCTAACCTCTGTCTACCATCTGGATATGTCCACAGGTGGGAGCTACTGAGACAGACAACTAGCCTTCATAGACTAACAGGTACACATCAACTCCGCATGTTCAGCAAGATAAACAACACACGATAATAAATAATGCTCTCCGCAGTTCTGCACCCCTACCCAAAAGTACCATATACCTGTGTAGTCAGGCACACCCATGGGTGTAGGTAGGCATACACAGTACTGAAATATGTCCAGTTGTCCTGAGCAGACTGTGCTAATGTCAACACAAACAAACCACAAACTGTTCAGAAGTGAGTAATGTACTAATGACAGTATAGCAGTTCACAAGCAGTGCATGTGCCTGATATTCATAATTGGTAGTACAACATACTTAGTTGTCCTCACCCCTCTCTCGGGGTGGAAGGTTTCAAATTTCACTCCTAATGTATTGCATATGCACAGCTGTTGCTGGTAAAGAAACGGGCAGCTATGGACCTTCCCCACACCCATCCTGTACATCCCGAGCTGGTTTCCCTACTGTCTTCCCTCTTTGTGCACCCTTTATCACCACAATCCTATCTCCCCATTTACTTTTCTGTCAAAGAAATGAGCGCGTGGGTTAGCGAGAATAAGCACTTGTAAACAGTAGTAAGCGGGTTTGCACCAGTGTGCGCATGTGTGCCCGCTTAAACCCGCTTACAACTGCTTAAAATTGCCTTAGTCACTGTGTATGACAGGGCCCTTCTACTGCTCAGCAGCAAAATAAAATACCCTTGTCAGTCTCGAACCCCACACCTTGGACTCACCAGTCTGCATGAAGTACCACTAACCCACAGCAGATATACAATAACTTGGTGATGTAAGAAATATATCATGCATTACAATGAGTGAATGTAAAGGGAAAATAGGAAAGCCATAGGAATACATTGCAATAACCACTGTTGTATGCCAGTTAATTCTCTAATTCGAAAAGAAAGTACATACTCCCATGTATCCAGTGTTAGCATTAGGAAGTGTGAGTAAACTTACACACTGAGAAGAGTGCACTGGAAGAAGCAACAGTCAGGTTTCAGTACAACATGCATATCACTGGCTACAACCCTAGCTTCAGATATGAGACATATACCAACCTTCTGACTGAGACAACAGTGTCCACAGCAAACAAGCATGGGCCCCACCTTGCACAACTGAAAGGGCTACACCTACCTAACCTAGCATTTTATAGCAGTGTCCTGCAATCACAGCGAGTACTGCAATTACCACACAGCAGGCTGCATACAATTACTAAACGGTAGGCACCAATTGGTGCAGAGGCCATCACATGCACATGTGCAGATACCTAGAAAAGCAGCCTGTACTTGCTGTCCACACATGCAATAATATCATTGCACCAACTGAGAGAGAGAGAGTGAGAGAGACAGACATACAGAGACAAACAGGCTGTAAGAGACAGACACTGAAAAAAAAGACCAACACACAGAGGAAACCAAAACCAAAAAAAAACAAAAAAAAAAACAAAGCAACAGCTACAACAGACGGAGGTGAGTAATACAAAGGTAAGGTATATAAGAGATATGTATTTGCAGGCATCCGAATGATGTATATATATATGGATATATATAGATATATATATATATATATATATAGATATATATATATATTTATATATATATAGAGAGAGAGATATGGATATGTATATATATGTAAATATATATATATATATATATATATATATATACATATATATGTATATATATATGTATTGATATGTATAGCTAAGTATAGATATGTATAGATATGTATAGATATGCATAGATATGAATATAAATATATATATATATATATATATATATATATATATATATATATATATATATAGCTATATAGAGAGAGAGGGAGACAAGGGGTCATACATACTGCAACAGGTGCCTGTTGACCAAGGCATGGACTGAACACCAGTGTTGGTACTGCAGTGCCATACCCCATTCCAAAACACTTCACCCAGTAACTACCACATAGGTGGTAGCCTGTCTAACACTGAAGGTGTCAGAAGGGAACATGGGACACAGGTGGACAGTAGCCTCCCCTTTGATAATCACAGTGCCACACTAGTCTTGTAATCTGTCTACGTGGTACGTGTCATCACAAAAGGTGTGTCATCTAGGGAAATATAGGCAGTGTTCCCCTCTACTCATCATAATGCCCCATGTGGTATGTTCCTCACATGACAACTACAGCAAGTGGAAAGGCCACAGACATACCTCACAAAGAGTAATACTGCCCTCAAACACATGCCCTATGCAGACTGACTCACAAAACCACAGCTAGAGTGCGTTGCATACCGTTCACCCAGAGGTTACCTCTGCCGGACATGCAGAGATATGTCACACCCATAGAAGTCGGCCAGCCACCATGTCAGCACCTCACAATCCCTCCAGGCTACATGACCTAGGACCCTAATCCTCACCACCTCACTAAACAGCACATGCTGGAGGTACATGTTCCTATCCACAAATATGCCATACTCTGGACTAAACCACCCAGCATTAACAAACAAGGCTCCTCATTAGCAGATGTCATACATACCCCTGATGATTGTTTGGGAGATAGGTAATATGCCCTGGGAGTCACATCTGTGTATCCGGTTGACAGAAGCATGTGAAATGACATTACATGTGTGTCAAAGGCCAGGGTAGCATATGGCTAGGCTGCTCTAGGTCCTAGGGCCAATACTGTATTACCTACCTATGACACAATGCACACACACATGTACTCAGTGCAATACCTGCTATGTGAGGTGGAATGAGTGTGACAGTGAATGTGTGCAAGGTCTGTAAAGGTGTGTTAGCTTAGTGTGAGGTTGTTTCTGTCATGGTAGTTTGTGTCCTAGGTGTGAGGCCAGAGAAAGATGTGTCAGTTATTGGGATGCAGACATAGTAGGATGGCATATGTTGTGACGTAGTTCCTTGTGTATGACTGTGGTGTCCCATTGTAGGCTGAAGCAATACATGTATGCTCAGTAAGTGGAACTGCTGGTGAATACAGCTCACATATGAACTGTTGTACTACCTGAAGCTGTAGGCCTAAACAGGACAGTATGGTGTATGTTCACATTCCCTGGTAACACTGTCTTGTGTGTTTCCTGTAGACTGCACAGATTACATACCTCAGGCATAGGTATCTGTAAGTAGGGGCACACAGTACTGTAAGGTATACAGGTAATGCTCATCAGTGTCGGCATACATTTGTGTGTTGTATGTATGTCTGATGTGTGTGTAATGGTGCATGTACCATGCCCACAATCACATGTGTGTTACAGGGTATGTGTGTGTACCTAGCAACATGTATACTCTGTTACAGCAGTATGCCAGCTATATTAACAACCGTGCACATATGTTAGGTAGGGGTATGGCATCAACGACTAGGGTGGTTTACTGGTAATACTGTAAATGTACTTTACATTCATTGCATTGGATGACATATTTCTTCATGCATTAGCTTGATATATACCCCGTGGCGAGGTTGTGCATTGTATCCCAAACAGTGTGCCGAGTACTGATGTATACTGGTTTGTTATATGGAGTGTGGCAGGCACTGTCAGCCAGTTGTGGGCTGAGCACTGATATGTGGTATTGAACGTGTGTATCATCTGACAGACAAACAGATGCTATATATGGCAGTTAAGTGATATCTGTACTTAATAATGTTAAGTGTGCCACATGACTTGCTCACACATATTTTGTTTAATTGTCTTCCAGGGCTATGGCTCATCAACGCAATCCATCCTATACAGCTGCGGAGGAACAGGAAATACATAACAGCCTGGTGCAGCACTATACACTGCTGTTTTCCAGGGACAGCCAGCACCAGCATGAGCGTACTGCACTGTGGCAAGATCTTGTTCGTCGGGTAAATGACATAGGCATGCATAACCGGACATATGAGCAGGTATGCCATCACTGCAGTGATTTAATTAGACATGTCCAGCGGCGTGCGTCTGATATCCATAGACAACAGCTTGCCACAGGTGGTGGGGTGGCCATACATCCCCCCCTCACCAGAGTGGAGGAGCTGCTCCTAAGCGTGGTGGCTCCTGGCCTACAGCAGCAACAGCATCACACATGTGTTATCATGGAGGCTGGAGCCACCCAGCATGATGACATGGAGCGTGCAGGTAATATGCCCTAGCTGTAGACTACTGTTACCTGTATTGTTAGGATATGCATATGTGAGATGTGTACTGTGTGTTCAGCAGTTGTGCTGCCTATTGTGTGCAATACTGATATTTGGAATAGTATCTGTACACCTGTGACTGTTGACTGTTGTTCTACTGTAGTTTAGCACACTCGCAGTAGCAATGCCACAGTTGTGGCCACTGACAAACTGTGTCATATTCTTGTAGGTCCCTCTGGTGTGACAGCAGGGCAGACGATACATGCTGGTGAGTGTGTTAACACTTTAATATTGGTAATGACATGTGCATGTCATAGGTGAGGTGTAGGCCATGTACACGTAACACACCTACACATAATGCATGCTGTGCATGTTTGCTGTGAGACATTAAACATCTCAGTAAAGTCAGTAGCTGCCTCAATCACATGCCATGCACAGAGCAGCAGACACATTTGTGGCAACACTGTACTGCACATTGGATATGCATAGTTGCTACAGCTTACACAACAGAACACGTTTATCATACACAGGACACGAAAACATGCTACATTTGGCATTACCACACACCCGCTGTAAGGTCACACTTCAGTATCCTGCATGTCATGCACACACACATGATGTACCTCAGGGGTAGAGGCCTATCATGGGGCTGTGCAACACTCTTCAACACATAACACACTCATGTTAGGCAATGCTCCCTATCGGGCACCTCACACACCCATATACCAAGTGGCTGTGTAATTGTGAACATAGCCACGGCACTGCAGTTCAGGTACAGCATGCTGGGCATTGGTCTTGCACACATTAGTAGCTGTGAGTGACCACAAGATGCATGATGATTATGGCACAGGGTACTACACCCCATCCAGTTACAGTGACCACAATACTACTCATAACAGTCATTGCTGTGCACCTCAATGTTGTGTGTGTGCAAACATATGCACATATACACAATATGCATAGCATGTTGTGTGTGTGCTTACATATGCCAGTGTACACAATATGCACAGCAGTCGCCATCTGAACAAAGTGTTGCATATATGTCCTGGAATGCTAGTGGGTGTATAGGTCACATGACACACATTGGGTATGTGTGGTGTTTAATGTTGCAGTTGTGTAGCATGCCATACCATGGCTGGTACCGACATATCTGCAATATGTCCCACACTCACCATAACCACTGTACACTGGCCATGTCGGTTATTGGGATTCCTTCATGTCAACATGCACCACTCATCCCGTGTGTGTACATAGCATGCATGTGCTACACCTGTACCCACTATTATCTGCTATGGACACAGACAATGTACTCAGACATGGAAATCTATGTGTCACACAGATAACACATGCAGCCATGGCATGTATACCTGTGAGTGATGGTGCACAGGGCATTGCAGAGCTGATAATACTTGCACAGCAATTTTGTGTCCAGGTACACATTGTGTTCCAGGGTGTAGCCAATCACTGAAAAACTACACAGTTGCACCAAAGCCATGTACACTACCATGAAATAGGGGCGCCTACACTTGCACTGCATGATCTTGTGCAACACATATTCTGCATGCTGACGTGTGTGGTGACTGTTTGCCTTGTGATACTGGCACCCACCTTCACCCACTATAGAGTATGTGTTGGATTGCTGGTGTGTGTGTATGTGCTGTAGTGAGGAGTGTGCATGCGTTCATGTGTTCATGTGTGCATGTGTGCATGCATCATATGCAGACTGTAAAGTGTGTTTCCTGTCTTCCTCTCACAGTTGCTGAGTTCGGGGTGGCCGAAAGCAGCAGGGAACCTGAAGCCACTGCCACGAATAGTGGTGATGATGAGACATGTATTCTGGCACAGGAAGGTTTGACAGGGTCTGTCGGTTCGCCAATCGACAGTACACAACGTTCAACCCCATCTATGTGCGCACTCATACTGCCAATACATCCTTCATCACCAATGGCCATAGGTGAGGGACAGCATACAGTTGGCATTGACCAGGAGAGTGTGGTACCCATGGCACTTGCATCCCCTCACAGCAGCCATAGCCGGATTCCTGGAATGGTACCACATAGGCGGAGGTCCAGGGGTTCTCGGGGGAGCACCGCTGGTCATATTGTCCCTGGCAGACTTGCCCTCACAGGTCTTACAACGTCCAGTATGTTCTGGGCTGTAATGCACGCTCAGGTAGGTATGGAACGGTACAACAGAGAGGGACTTAGGGTGCAGAGGGCCCATTACACCGCTATCAATGACAGCATCCGTGACCTTGCCGGTGCCATCCGGAATTACACCGAGGTCATTGATAGACATTGGGGGGAGACAGTAGATGCCCTCCACAATATGTCTTTCATGAGCCAGGACCGTGCCGGACAGTTGCAACATTGACGAGGACGCATGCCAGCAACAGCAACAGCTGGCAGTGGTCGCGGATGGCCCACAGTTCACAACCACTCCTTCGTAGTGGCAGTTCCAGCCACAGCCATGCTGGGGCTGGCCTGTCCATTGACCATCCTAGTAGACCATGTGCACGTGGCTATGGCCAGTCCCAGCAGGGACGTGGGTCCAGTCATCATACCTCTGCCTCTGATGACAGTACCCAGTCGGGGTTGGTACCCGATACTGTCCGTAGCACCCCTGCCAGGCACAGGTACTGTGTCCGTGGCTGGAGACAGTGATCTGTACAGCCTAGCAGGTACTGTCTGTGGCTGTCCCACAAACTACTGTATATGGCAGCCACATGGTGGAGCTGTGTGCATGCAGACACACACACATTAACCAAACAACTAGGGCTCACACATACACACACACATTACATCAACATTGGCCCATGCTGTACTGTTGTCCCTCACTCACACATGCACGCACACACACACACACACACACACACACACACACACACACACACACACACACACACACACACGTCGATTGGATGGGTCAATGTCAGGCTCTGGCAAAAAACAACACACCCTGTGCATATAATGATACCTGTGTCACCTCCTGTCATCTGTAACATTGATGCAGGAACAGGCTAACATGGTGCTGATGCACAGGGTGACATTATAGCAGTGTAGCAATATTAGCAAGTTGTCAACAGGAAAGTGTAATGACATCCTTGTAGGTATGTCTGAGCAGGCATTATGCATCAAAGCTCTGATTGTCAATGTAGCATTGTTTACACCACTGTTAGGTCTGAGTATGTATTGTCCATCCATGTGCCACTTGGCTGAAGTGTAATGTGTTGCCAGCATGTGTTAGTGAGTGGACAGTACATGTGTGATGTGTGCAGTACAGATTAGCAAGTGTACATCTGTGAACATGGTGGGTGCGCACTGTCTGCATGTACGTGCATGGTGGACACATGGGACGTGTGGCATACCCTGTTGTACACATTGTTAACATCTCATAGTAACTTTCAATGGCCAGTATGCATTCTACTACAGTTATGTACTAACATGGGTCCACATGTGTGTATGCAATGGGTTGACACTATGCTGTGGGTGATACTGTTAACATCTGTCAATGATTTGCGGTCTGGTAGTATACCCAACCTCAACAGCATGACTATAAGCAATCATTGGATGATGTCCTGACAAATGACACGCAGTTGTAGGGAACTCAGTAACAGTCAGATCCTTCTGGTACTATACTTTAACACTAACCAGTTGTATTGACCGCCACCCATTCCTGGGACCACACCTGTTTGGCATATAGCCCCCTTAGGTACATGCAAACACACTAGGGATGTGTCCATCCACATCTGGAAATGCATGCATTGGCCTACAATGCATTCCCTGGATGGGACGCATATCCTACACAAGGGTATCATACAGACAGACACCTGTTGTCTGATACATGCTGTATAGCAGTAAGCCGGCTATGGCATAGTCATCCACATTTACTATACATACTATCCCGTAAGTATTACATCGATGGTAGACCTCAACATGTATGTTGGGTACCAATGTGTACATACAGCCTCGTGTTATGTCATGTGTCCCTTGGTATCCACATATCCATAGGTATTGTGGAGTCCCTCTGTGTATCACATAAGACATTAGAGGCCTGAGTGCATATCCACAAGGCAGTTGTACACCTATACAGACTGTCCATTATTGCCAGTCGTTGTTGTGTATGAACATGTCTGACATATACCCCAGGCATATACCCTCACTCACACTACTTTTTAGTAACTGTCATGGGTGTGTGTGGCACAGATGACCTTGGCCACAGATCACAACAGTGGACGGCCTTGTCACATACATACATATGTGACCTACGATCTGAGAAGCAGCGGCACAACCTGCCAATGGAAACAGATGTATTCATGTAGTATGCAGGCTTCACACCTATGTACTGATTGAGGGGACATGTACACATATACATTTGCCATGCAGATACCTGATGTGTGCAATGCACTTACTGTTTTAATCATAATATGCCCTACCATAGTAAAACCAAAACCCACACTGCATTGACCAACAGTGACACACACACACTGTCAGTGTTTGCAGGATTCAAACCCCTACCTAACTATGTTATGATACCAGTGAGAGATGCATTAACACGGTGTGCTATTTGCTTTACTGGCTGGTTTCCCTTCTCCATCTGTATTTGTAGGATGGTGACATCATCAGACTTTCCAAAGAGGAATGTACCTCTTTTACTGAGTTTTCCCAGTTTCCAAAAAGGGCACTCCTCTCAAAGGAAACTGCATACATACAAACAGGCAGTGTTTGCAGGATTCAAACTTCTATGTTATAATACCAGTGAGAGACGCATTAACACGGTGCGCTATTTGCTTTACTGGCTGGTTTCTCTTCTCCTGCTGTATTTGTAGGATGGTGACATCATCAGACTTTCCAAAGAGGAATGTACCTCTTTTAGTGAGTCTTCCCAGTCTCCAAAAAGGGCACTCCTCTCAAAGGAAACTGCACACATACACACACACCCCCACACACACACACACAGTCAGTGTTTGCAGGATTCAAACCCCTACCTAACTATGTTATGATACTAGAGAGAGAGACGCATTAACACAGAACGCTATTTGCTTTACTGGCTGTTTTCCCTTCTCCTGCTGTATTTGTAGGATGGTGACATCATCAGACTTTCCAAAGAGGAATGTACCTCTTTTAGTGAGTCTTCCCAGTCTCCAAAAAGGGCACTCCTCTCAAAGGAAACTGCACACATACACCCCCCCCACACACACAGTCAGTGCTTGCAGGATTCAAACCCCTACCTAACTATGTTATGATACTAGAGAAAAATGAATTAACACGGCGCGCTATTTGCTTTATTGGCTGGTTTCTCTTCTCCTGCTGTATGTATAGGATGGTGACATCATCAGACTGGACATGGTGATGTGTGTACACTTTGTTTTATGCCATTCCAGGAATGGTCCATGTGGGTCAGCAGATGTCAACAGCTTGAACAGGGCCTCATAATCCTTACCTTGTGTGATCTATCTGTGGACACATTGACATTCCTTCATATGTCAACACATATTTATGCACAGCTTGTTAGTTTTGTGGATACTACATGTGTCTGGGATGTTGATAAAGGGATATTCAAAGTCTATGTGAGACATGTGTAGCTGTGTTCAGTGATGTATGTCCTGGGTGGCTGCCTTGCAAACAGTCTAGCATGTTTGAGAACCATGATCCACACATGAACATACCACAGTTGGTAGGATTGTGTGTATGTCAGCTTCCAATAGCTCTGTTTATGACTTCAACCATGATGGACTCTATGACCTTGCAGATCAGACTTCATAGGCGTACTGGACTGTACTTCCCATGGTGTGTTGTGCACCAACACTTGTGGGGAGTGCCATATGTTGCTGTAACACATTCAACGGTTCCACATCCTGTGTAGGGGGTGAGGCTCAGCTGACTGTTCAGGTGCAGGATCTGTTTGTTCTGTAGTTTATGCATGACACATATTGGGAATCAATGTATTCCACTTGCTGCCATGCTTTTGGCATTGGGGTAGCTGCTCATCCATTCTACATGTGATATCTCCTGGTATGATGATATGGACTACTGTCAGTAGGAGGTGGGTATGTATATATGTGCCTGTCTGTCAGGATGTCGGCATTGTCAGTCAGGTACAGTTGGCCCTGACTCAGGTCATATATGGGTGCACATTGCTATTTATGACATAGCTGAAGGTGGTGTCATGATTCAGTCTGGACTCCTTCTCAGCTACTCTTTACAAAACATCAACGAACCTGAGCACTAATCCCTTTTATACTCTTTTACACACTTAACACCCTACTGATCATTTGTGATCAGGCTACAAAGTATGTCATCATAATATCCTGGCATGTCCAGGGGTCGGTTTCGTGTGTACTCTCCAGTCCAGCTGGTGAATATTGTGATGTTGACACAATGTCACATCTGCCTCATGTACACAGACAACCCTCTCCTCCTCCCGACAAACTCAGATATATGTGTGAGATGCACCTATATAGACATACATGGTGCCGAACTCTCTCGACCCATGACTGGCACAGTCTATCAGGTGGTGAAGGTAACCACACACACCACATATCAGTCTCACATATCCTCTAACGACAGCACTGAAACCACATTATCACCCATAGACATGCTGTAAATGAACTCTGCCTAAGCAGCAGAGACCTCCAAAGCAGACACACACACAACTGCTACCCCACTACAATACCCACATATCACATAGTTCACAATGTCAGTGTGCCACACAGTCACTGCCCTTCGGGCTAAACAACACACCTAATACACTTGTAATAGGCGACACTTATTGTCAGACACACTGACATACCACTCACCAGCCCAAACAAGGGAATAATCACTTTGGGCAGTCTGTCGGGTGCCAGGATCTACCACATAACACATGCAGTCAGGTCACTCCAAAGCAAGTATAGGACTGGCACCATCATTGTCCATGCTGGTGCGTAAAACCTCAGACGTTACTCCCTGGACCACATGACATGATACATGGAAGAACACTCTGATCATGTAGCCCAGGCCAGTATGACCCTGACCTTGTCTAGCATCTTACACCCACCAATTATGATGTCACAGTATACAGACAAACATATCATGTTTAACAGTTGGCTAACAAATTGGTGTCATTCATAGGGGATACAGTGTCTGTCAGCCTGTGGTGACATGCTCGACATGCCACATAGCTTCACTATGGACAGCTTGCACCTGTCACCCTTGGACTTTCGAATGCTGGCTAAGGCTCTTACTACCACCATAGTGCCTTTCTTAAGCAGGGCTCAAAAGACAAACCCACCTCCATAGACATTACAGGTTAAATGAAACTAAGGGTAATGCTGCTCAACACCAGATGTGTTACCCTCATGTTGCGGACACTCAGGACTCTCCTCAATATGGAGGATAGTGATATCTGTACACTAACAGACGCCTAGTTCGGGCTCACTTATGCACAACAGCACTACCAGGTTATGTTTCATACCATGCTTTCTGACCACAAGACTTGGAACAGACAACACAACTAGGGGGAGTATCCATATACATCACAGATACACACACCTCTGGGTTAGTAGCACTGCACAAAGCATCACAGACCATACATATACAACTACCATTATGCAAAACTGCCTTTCAGTTTGTTGCCTGCTACAGACCACCCTCCCAAACTCAGGAACCACACTCGGCTTTCATGGGAACTATGGAGAATATGAAGGTCTCCACAAACACCATTATATTGGGTGACTTCAAATACACAAATATTGACTGGGGATACTACTCAAGCCCCAACACCCTCACCCAACAGTCGCTACAATTTGTAGACTCATATGCTATGGCACAACCAGTCAGCACAGCCACAAGGGGGAATACATATTGGACCTGATCATCACCAACATGGGGACTCTGTGTTCCACATCAGCGATATACCCCTCATTGGTAAGGTCAGAACATACATGTATCTCACTGGACATACATATACCCTCCACACACCCATCCTGGGTAATCTTGGTGAACTTCTCATGAGCCAGCGTCTCACTTCACCAAAGCAAGGTGGTATCCTTCAGAGACCCTGAGACAGTGGCAAATACGGCTCAGACTGCTGTATCCTTTACATACACATTCTATGGACACCTAGTGGACTGCATGGATTGTGCTATCCCAAATAACAACAAAACTCACTCCTCCAATGGCAGGGGACCTGTCTGGTAGACCCCAGCCATTAATAAGCTGTACAACGTCAGGAGGAAGCTACTACATGATAGAGCACAATCCCAGATGGGGAAGGCATCTGTGATCTGTACTAGCAGACAGCTACGATCACTCATGAACTCTTCTAAGGGCCGCTTCTACTGGACAATTGCACCAGACACATAGGACTATCACACGGCCTTCTTCAGTTATGTCAGGAACCTGGGTGGACACTCACTGATATGCTGTGAATTACTGCATACTGACTAAACTCACCCTGAACCCACTGGCATTGCCAACATCCTGGCAAACAGGTTCAGTGCAGATGTCTCCCCCCATCCCCCCTAAGGAGCAACTATCCATCCCAACAGAGTGTAACCTCCCTGACATCACACAGTAACGGGTGAGTGCTGCCCTCCCCAAAACGTACATCACAGCATCAATGGGACCAGATGGTGTCCCGGCCTGCATCTTACACGAGCTTCATGACAGACGTAACCCTTACATTGCAGCACTGTTCAATATCGGAGTTACTACAGGATATGTACCCAAGGAATGGCGTACAGCGACAGTGGTCCCACTCCCCAGAGTTGGTGCCACAACGGACCACAGAGAATATTGCCCTATAAGCCTAACTAGCCTGTTCTGCAAAGCTATGGAGCGTATTGTCATGGGACGCATACACATAGACATTGGGAACCTACAGACACTGTGTCCTACACATTTCAGCATTGTTGTGGGCAGATCTTGCCTCTTGATCCTGTTTGTATTCTTTAAACGGTTAACAGGTCCATCAACATAGGGACGGTTGTCCACACAGCCTACCTGAACCTTGCAAAACCCTTCTACACAATAACCCACTGGGCCATTATGCATAGGCTCACCAGCGTTGATATGGACACATATCTCACACGATGGATTGCTACCTGGATCAGGGATAGCACCCACATGGTCAGAATTGCAGGTGCCATGTCTGACTATACACCAGTTACACCTGGCATCCCACATGGCTCGGTCCTGGGACCTCTCTTGTTCAGTATATATTTGTCTGATGTACAGGCTACCACAGGGGGACTATGGCTGACCATGTTCGCACTTGACTGCAAACTGGGTGCCGTAATCAACTCTCTAGCTGCCACATGCATACTCAAACAGGGTCTCACAGAGATGGATGACTGGTGCCTGAGCCATGGCCTACAGATAAATGCCATTAGTTGCATAGTCATCACCTTTGGGAATAACAACATGCCCACACATTACCACATAGGTAGTACTCCATTATATACGGTAGGAGTTGTTAGGGGTTTGGGGACATGACTTGTTCGTACTGTCACCTTTGACAATCACGTTGCCAAAGTGGTTGGACAGACCTTCTATATAGGCCACCTTATCCCATATGGTTTCACATCTAGATCAAGTGAGGTCATTGTGCCCCTATACTCATCACAACCATGCTTGGTTACAATGCCACATTTGGGGTGTACCTTACCCGACACCTGCAGCAACTGTACTGGCCACAGAAGTTCCTCACCAAGCAGATCTAGGGACTCACACGGATGCCCTGCACAGTTCGGATGCAGTAACTCCAGCTCTACTCAGTCGCTTACCACCTATTCGTATATGATGTGTGCCTGTTGTTTACAGATATACCCAACCCAGAATTACTGGACATGCTCCACCTCAGGATATCCGACTCCCTTGGAGCTACACACTCCAGGGACATATACCTCAGCACAGATGTTAATAGGACATGCTGGAGGGACAGATTCGCATCTCAGAGGCTCCACTCACTCCGGATTGTAATCCCAGTTTCACATAGGCAGAGCCACTCACTGACCACCTACAGGAGACATCCTGACGATTGTATGGGTGATCATATGTTTACCCCTGGGATATCTTCTGTGTCCCTGCTAGACAGAGGCACACTAGCCTAAACGTACATGGGCTATCTTGTGTGACCTACTATTCACATGCACAGTGTAGTGATCTGACAGGATTGTGAATGGCAAACACACTCTGGCTAGGCTTGTACATGCCCTAGGGCAGATAGCCTAGTATCGACCTCTGAACCTATGCTAATGTTCGGGATGCACAATGTTTATTGCTGATACTGTTTGCAGGTCTTTATTGTCTTTGCTTTACCAGTTTCTATGAACAACTTAGGTATCTGCAGAACATATTTGATTATGACAGGGTTCCACTATATTATATATGTGTCTGTTGTCATATAACTGTGTACACAGGGCGGATTGATGGATAGTGAGAGGTCCCTGGGTTAACACATGCAACTGCCAGATATGTGTGGCCCACTGCTGTACCCAGACATGGCCTAAGTGTGTGAGCATGCCCAGTTCAGGCTTTCCGTGTTTTGTTGCCTGACATTTGTCTCATTTATTTAAGTGTGTGAGCATGCCCAGTGTGACCTTTCAGTATGTTGCTATCTGAGGTCCACTACATTTGTTGATGTGTGTGAACAAGACCAATATTAACATTTATACTGTGTGTGTTGGAAGTCGGGTTCTGTTCTTTCTGCAGGACTCACCTTTGTGTCATAACTCGACAGGGATTATGCTGTGCCTGCAGGGTTTCCATGAGATACTTTGCATAGACTTATCAACATTCCTTCATACAGGCTGACTACTGCAATACTGTCATGGTTTAGTGGTTCAGTACTTTAACTATAGTGCACAGTATCCTGGGTTTGAGGCCCATCACTGCTTTATATTTTTATACTGAGCAGACCAGACTGCTTAAGGGCCAGTTAAGCAAATATGAGCATGTTGGCTTTTGTTTAGCTATGCCCTACTTAGACCAGGCTTGTCTGACATTGCTCAGTATTCATTAACATTGCTGGACGTTGCCCAATATTACTCAACATTGACCACAGTTGTGCTAGTTGGTGTGTGAGATTTTGTTTGCATATACTACATGGTGGTAAATGCTGTTTAGCACTGCTTTATATTGCTTAACACATGGCAATCATGCCTCAGGTGGTGCTGCAGGGCTTCCTATGTCAGATGCACATACTACACTCCCTGTTCATGTTTGAAAGCAGGTAGTGTCAACTTAGGCATCCCTTTTACTTTATGTGGAAGTCAGAGAGAGGTATCATTTTCAGAGTTCCTACTGAGCCAGTGTATGTGCTATGCGTTGCCTCTTTGCCAAGGCCAAAGCATACTGAGCACGCCTCCTTCTGCCTACTGGGGCAGGTTCAGGTTGTTCCTCCTCCGAGTCACGCTCTGCCTGTGATGGCCTTGGCAATGGTGGGGGGCTGTTTGGCCCAGGCCTATGCTGGTCCTGCTGCAGCTGTTTTCACAGGATCATATTATGTAGCATAGCACATACCATGACAATTTGGGTACATGTAGTTGGTGAGTACTGCAAGGCTCCACCAGATGTGTCCAGGCACCGGAACCATGACTTGAGCAGCCCAAACACACGCTCGATTACATTACATGTTTGTGGGTGTGCCTCATTATGGCGTTCCTGTTCAGGTGTGTGTGCATTTCTGATGGGTGTCATCAGCCACGGCTCCAGTGCATAGCCAGCATCCCCCACTAGGTGACCATGTGGGATGTCCCCATTGGCAAATGTCTGGTACAGCTGCGTCAGATGCCAGATATGGGAATCATGGTAGCTTCCAGGGCAGCCAGCACACACATTCAGTATTATGCCCTGGGCATCACACACGACCTGGCAGTTGATGGAGGGGAAGCCCTTGCGGTTGAAGTAGACCCTACCCCACTCGCCGGCTGGTGCTTTGATGCATATGTGCGTGCAGTCTATTGCAGCCACTACCTCAGGGTATTCCGCTATTTGCTGGAAGAGATGCATATTGCTGGCCAATACCTCATGGGAATTGGGGAAATATATATGATCACCGACATGTGCTGGCATGGCATCCAGGAACTGGTGCAGTAACCTGGATGCTGATGCCTGTGATATCCCCATCATATCATCGGTTGGTCTATGGAAGGTACCTGTTGCTAATATTCTTAGGCCAACACATACCTTGGTTTCTCCTGGGATGGGTTCCCCTCTGTTGGTTCTGTGTGTGAGGCGTGGCCTGCACAGCTCAACAATTTGCTGCAGGAGGTCTCTGTCCACTCTATAGCACTCCACTATCTCCAGCTCATGTAGCCCCTGGTAGGTTACCCTGGGCCTGTACACTCTTCCCCGTCTCCTCACTGTGGGTTGTCCAGCAGCATTTCCATTGTCACCACCCTCAGCATGTTGCATATGTCACCTTATAACAGCAATGGCAGCCCCTAACATTTCCTTGTCTCAGTAAAGCTTTTTCAGTTCTCGCTTCTATTAGCTTACTGCAGTGTCTGTTGTGAGAAACATAATGGACTATTGTTTGCAGAGTTTTAAGTGCTAGGCCGGGTTGGGCTAGTGTACTGCCTGTGTAATTGCCTGATTCTGATTGTTTTCACCTGCTAGCTCTGCTAGTACTCCCTGGTAGCTTCCTACTATTTGTTGTGCTTCCTTTTTCCTTTCTGTTTCCTCAGGAGGGCAGCGCCGCGCACACAAGAGCAAACACGCTCACAGCAGCTCACACGAGCGCACACATGCTTACATGGACTAAAACTTGCTTATTCGGGTTAAAACATGCGCACACCAGCACAAATGCGCTTACAACTCTTTAAACAGCCTTATACATGCTTACTCCAGCTTAAACGCGCGCACTCACGCTTACACGCATGCACTCTGTCTTACTCGGGTTTACAGGCGTGCACATTCATGCATACCTGCTCAGCAAGAAACTTTGGTGTTATCCACAGCATACACCTTCCATTTCTTGCCTTTACCTAGCCTACCTGTTGACACACCTCTTTCCATGATGTGTAAATGACAGCTAACACATGCCACTCTGCTCCAATGAGCTTCACTTCTTTCATACATACCCCACTCGTGATGTCACCTGTCTTCTACTCTGTTACTCCCCTTATCCTACTCCTACACTCCACTGACTGTGCTCATTTGCTATGTAAACTTGCGATTCACTATCCTAACCCTCCTTTGCATAGGATTGCCTACTAATGCTTGATTACATCTCTTAGACTGAGCTTCCCCCCTTAGCAACCTCTACTTGGTGGCCATGTTGTCTTCAGCCTGCCATTCCCTTGCATTGTACATTAACAATTTAAATAAGATCCACATTTGTGGGTTTTAATTTTTAGTTTTCTGTTTTTTTAGAGCGCAGCCCGTTTGCACGGCGCTGCGCTATGCTTAAATATCGGAAATCGGAGAAAAAAAAAATTTTTTTTTCATATTGCATCGGGAAACATTGCCAATGGACGTATATTTGGCCATTGGCATGCTTCCTGCACTGGATGAAACCTTTATTTGGAGCTGTCATGGCTCCATTTTGCTATTTGCAGAATGGTACTCAGTTGTCAACTGAGTACATTTCTGCAAATAACACTGCTTTTACTCAGACAGGTTCGGGTTTCCTGAATCGCAAATCTACCTCATTTGCATGCCTTTCACCTGCAATTGAGGTAATTTGCATATCCCAGCCCTGTCCGTGTAAGAGCTGTTTTAGGAGCTCTCTTGCACACCCCTGCAGGCTGTTCCTGGATCGCTCGTCGGACATGATGGCTGCATGGAGTCTTACTCTACTCTTAGACTCCGTGCAAGCCATTGTGAATCCGGCCCAAAGTATGTACACCTAATAAATAATACTCCACTTTACATCGCTCCTGTGACATGATGATATCGATATACAGCAACTATACTTGAACCTCTCCATGTCCTAAAAACAATGTGTTTCTGCATAGTAAAATTGCTCAATGAAGTGAATTTTTATAGTTTTGCAGTAATTCTTAAGTTTAGAATATTTGTTAGTTTACTTTACCAAGTTCTCACTTCCCACATCAGTTGTCACTGAGCTTGGTGTCCCTCATTTACCTATTTATGCAAGTTATGCTCAGCTGGGCTGATCTTTATGAATTGCAGTTGGTGTATCTGATCTTACAGGTGTTAGATGACATTGGGTGGTTGAGGATGAATTGTGCTGAGTGGTGGTAAGTATGGGAATGTGCAACTGTCCATAGAATGTCATTAAATATAAGGATGCCAGAGAACTAGAATATATATCTGTAGGTAGTTATAATTTAGGTTGGGTTGTAGTGAACCCTAATCCACAACCATCCAACTATGCCACACTTTAGGACTTCCTAGCATTCACTTATACTGAATGATGACAGAAATACAATTTAAACATGTTATTAATGTAATGCAGTTACAAAATAGTAATTATGAAAGGAATACCACAAACAATACTTTTACAGTTGAGATGCATAATTTATTAGAGCTACACCATTATGACATTTTGCATTCCAAATCAGAGCATTCCTCTGCATAAAGAAATAAAAACTGAAACATATGTCAAATTGATTCATTGATCACTGATTTCACTTCACACAGCAAAGTAAAGTATATATATAACATCTGAACAAAACCAAATAACGCTAAAACCTGAGATGGCTCTGAAAATAAACACTGTCAAAAAATTACGCGTTTCGTCCACTTTTAATTGTCATGAACTTTTATAGTTATAACACCGAGCTCAAATGTCGAATTTCTCAGTGTCGAACGGTAGGAATGTCATACAAAACACAGAATGTGACATTTCCGAAAGCTCTACCACCTAAACAAGTGCTACCATGGGTCAAAAAGGGGGGATATTTAGTGTTTCGCATAGAGTTTGCAATTCTGAGAATTTGCTGCACCACTTTTGAACATTTTCCGATCGGCCATCCACCAGCCAATCAAATGAATGTATACCTATATATATATATATATCTTCTTTTGGCTTTTTCCCGGTTAGGGGTTGCCACAGTGGATCATCTGTCCGCTCATGATTGGCAGTGGAGTTTTACAGTGTCGAGTTGCCAGCCCGGCGCGCAACCTTCCACAGAGGGCACACATGCACACACTCACACCTAGGGCCAATTTAGAGTGTCCAATCCACCTACTGCATGTCTTTGGGATGTGGGAAGAAACAGGAGCACACGGAGGAAACCCACATGACCACAGGGAGGACATGCAGACTCTGCACCCACAGGGAGGACATGCAGACTCTGCACAGAAGGCATCCCAGCCGAGAATCGAACCGGAGAACCTCTTGCTGTGAGGCGGCAATGCTAACCGCTGCACCACTGTGGCCACCATTATTTATATATATATAAATATATATATAAAAACAGCACTCTGATACTTTGAATAAAGCCATAGTAAATATCCACCAACACGATTAAGTTCTTGAGAAATAATCATTTAATAAAAAAATGATGATGCCATTGGGTGAAACCAGTCTGCTGTTTTGTTTGTATTTTTCGGCACAAAGGTTGTGTATCCACCAGGATTGTTCTGTCTTTGAAATAAGCACCATTAGACATTCATGCACCGGATTTTGGTATCGTAATATATATATATATATATATATATATATATATATATATATATATATATATATATATATAGAGAGAGAGAGAGAGAGATACAAATATATACACACACACACACACACACACACACACACACACATATATATATATATATATATATATATATATATATATATATATATATATATATATATATATATATATATATACATATATACAAATATTCATACCATCACTGCTCTTCCTTGCTATCACTCAATTGGCTCGAACTCCCACATCACCTAACTTACCTGCAATTCGCCATAGCACATAAAATTATTTACAATCCATCTGACTGCCAGTTCTGTCTCCAATCCTAAGTCACTACCACCCAAACAGATCACTCAGATCTGAAAACCAACATCTCCTGCAAGCTGACAAACCTATACTCTCCGCAGGTCAAATGCTCTACTCCTTCTCTATCGCCAAATTATGGAATGCACTCCCACTAGCTATTAGGACATCTTCTGCTTCAAAACAGCTCTGAAGCAGCATTTCTCCACTCTCTGGCACTGTAGATGCTTTAACATCCATCTTCCTAAGACTTGACTCCTCTTCCTTACATCATATTACCTTTTTTCTCTACTCCCATCCTCCAAAACCTTGACTCCTATTACTTCTTCACAGTCACCACTCCTAGCATCCACCTCTCCCTACATTTAATACATATACCTTTAGACAGTTATTGTAATTCTTCCTATATTACTCAACGTCTACAATCACTACTGAGTGTACTCCAGAGTATACACTCACTTTAGAATGTACTATAACATATACCTTGGATTTACTTCAGTGCCTTGTATTTATATATTATCTCTCTGTACCACCTATGTTTTCATAATATATTTTTTGGATCTGTACTGCCTGCTATAACTATACTTCTTTTTAATACAAACTGTTCCAATATTATGTAATTTTATACTAACTTTTTTTTTTTGTGGAGCTTTTCTGTCTGGGCCTCCACTGAAAATGGGTTCCTCTTGGCCCAGTGTACTCTCCCAGTAAACAAATGCCAATAACTATACATACATATATACGTGTGTGTGTGTGTGTGTGTGTGTATGTATGTATATATATATATATATATATATATATATACATATATGTCCACTTTTAAATGCTAAAGTGCCAAAATCCCGAGTTTTAAAAAAATGAACCCAAAACATCGAGATTTCAGTATCTCGACATTTAAAAGTGAGGAAAAAAAAAAGACAAACACCTAAAATAAAGTGTTTGTAGGGGGGAAGCCCCCCTGCACCCCCCACATCCCCCTACTTAAATATACCAACTCCGAGATTGCACTACAGTGAAGACAATGGTAATGCTCTTGTTGCATTTACCATTGTCTTTGCTGTAGCACAATCTCAGAGTTGATATATTTAAGTAGGGGGGTATGGGGGGTGCAGGGGGGTTTGTCCCCCTGCATACACTTTAGTTTAGTTCATTTGTGTTTTTTTTTCACTTTTAAATGTCAAGATACCAAAATATCTGTGTTTTGGGTTCTTTTTTAAAAGTCGAGATTTCGGCATTTAAAACTGGACCCATATATATATATATATTTATATATATATATATATATATATATATATATATATATATATATATATATATATATATATATATATATATATATATATATATATATATATATATATATATATATATATATATATATATATATATATATATATATATATATATATATATATATATATATATATATATATATATATATATATATATATATATATATATATATATATATATATATATATATATATATATATAATGTATATATATATATATATATATATATATATATATATATATATATATATATCTATATCTATCTATATTTATTTATTTATTTATTTATTATTTATTTTCAGTTTGATTACCGGGGAAGTCCACTGGGCTACGAAGAACCCATTTTCAGTGGAGGCCCGGGAAGAAAAGCTCCAAGGCAGTACAATCAAGTTACAAATACACAAAATAAAAATATAATAGAAAATGTACAATCAGCAAGTGTACATAGTAAGAACAATGCAATATAAAGAAAAACATTTTTTTTTTTTTTTTAGGAACATAATTTGCAGTATTTACATCTTTACAGTCAGCTGAGTGTCAACTAAATCCATTTTGATGGAATTTAGAAATGATATCAGAGAGCAGATTGGTGTAGGGGAAGAGAGGGGCCTAGTATAGAATCCCTTGAATTTATATAGGGTGAAAATAAGAGCATTTCTATTTGGATGAAAGGTGCAAGAAAAGTTGGGTCTTGAAAGATTCTGTGTTAGGTATAGTCCTAAGTGAAGGAGGGGAGAGAGTTCCATTTTCTACCTAGAGAGAAGGATAGTAGTAGCTGGCCAGTGGGAAGTTTAGGTCTGTGAATGCAGATTAGGTTTTTGTGTTCTGATCTCAACGATCTGTTAGGGATGTAAGGGGGAAGGATGTTGGATAAGGCTGGACATTTTTCTGGGAAGAATATTAATTTGTGAGTGGTCGTTAGTTGAAGATAGTCAAGATGGTTAGGGAGTTCTAACCAGTTCAGAGATTGAAGGGTTAGGCAGTGGTGGTTTGAGGTTTTGGATTTAGCGGCGAATTTAGAGATCTTATTGTAGCAAGTTTCGAGTTTAGAGGTGATGGAAGCAGACAGATTAGTAAGAAGAGGGGCGCCATAAAGTAGAGAGGGAAGGAGGTAGGTGATAGCTAAGGAGTGCCTAGAGGAGTTTGAAAGAAACAGATTGTTCCTGTAGAGCATACCTAACTTTTGGTGGGTTTTTTAATGTTTTGTTGTATGTGGAGATAAAATTTGAGGTGTTCATCAATGGTAATGCCAAGGAGTTTAGCGGAAGGGACCACTTCTATAGGAGAGTTGGTTTGGCTTAGGATGATGAATGTGTTTTTGTCAAAGGAAGAAGTCTTGGTAGGGAGGAAAATTAAAATTTTAGATTTATTGGAATTGAGGGAGAGATAGTTTTGGTGCATCCAGTTTTCTGTAGTGGAAAAAGCTGTTTGTGTTTTAGACAGAAGTTCAGAAAAGTTGGGGGCAGTACAAACTAAGGTAGAGTCATCAGTGTATTGGATGACTGCAGTGTCAGGGAGGACAGAGTGAAGGTTATTTATGAAGATGTTGAAAAGCATGGGACCGAGGATGGATCCCTGAGGAACACCGGTAGGTGTGGGTAAGAAGGAAGAGATAGAGTCCTTCCATCTGACAGCCTGAGATCTGTCAGAAAGGTAACTGGAGAACCAGGAAAGAGTATTAGGGAAGAGATTAAGGTTGGAGAGATGAACGAGAAGGTGTGAATGGGAGATGGTGTCAAAGGCTTTAGAAAGATCTAGCAAAACAGTGGATACAAGAAGTCCAGAATCTCGGGCTTGATTAACAGTTTCTAAGAAGGAGAGTAGGGAGTTATAGTGCTGTGGCCGGGACGGAAACCGTGTTGGGTGGGTGTAAGTACCTGATTCTGAGTTAAGTAGGGTAAAAGTTGGTGGACACATTTTTCAAGAATTTTGAATATTGGAGAGAGTAGGGCTATGGGACGGAAGTTAGGTATGGAGGTGTTTTTCCCTCCTTTGTGGAATGGAAGAATGTAGGCTGAACGCCAAAGTTTGGGTGCATATGAGTCTTTTAAGGATCGGTTGATCAGGATACTAATAGGGAGAGCAATACCTTCAGCTGCACATTTGAGGAAGGAGGGGGGAATGTTGTCGGGGGGCATTAGAGCAAGGCTTTAGTTTGGATAAGAACTGTTTTATAAACAATGTAGAAACTGGTTTGAGCTGGAACATAGTGGGACAGTTATTAGGGATGTTGGAAGGAGAGATTAGAAATTTGAGAGGATTATTGTCAGAGAATGTTTTGGTAAGCTTAGCTATAGAATCTGTAAAAAAAGTGTTGAAGTGAGAGCTCAGTTCCTTGCCAGTTAAACTAGGGTCAGGGCAGGGGTTATTTCTAGACCCAGGATGGAGAAGAGAGTTAACAGATTTCCAGAATTGTTTTGGGTTCTTATAATTATTGGACTGAAGTTTATTGTAGTAGCTTTTTTTGTCCAAGGAGATTAATTTTTTTACTTGGTTGCGGAGTTGGGTATATTGGAGGAAGTCAGAAGATAGTTTACTTTTTTGAAAATGCTTCCAGGATTTGTCTCTGAGATGCATCGTAGTTTTAGTCTCTTTGGTCAGCCATGGAGCAGAGTTGGCTTTGATTTGTGTGTTTCTTAGGGGGGCAAGGGAGTTAAGAGTATATAGGAAGATATAGTTAAAATGCTCTACAGCATTGTCAAGGGAGAGAGTGTTAAGGATTTGCCAGTTGATTTGTTTGAAAATGTTTGAAAAAATTGTGGGGGTTGAAGTTGCTAAGGTTACGAGTTTGAATGTAATGATGTTGGAATAGGGTGGGGTTAGCTGAGCGATGAATGAAGGCAGGGAGATGGTCACTAAAGGAGTCAGGGATAGTGCCAGAGAGAGAGATTTTGTTTGGATGGGAGACTAAAATCCAATCTAAGATGGATCCTGGGGGGTGTTTTTTGTTAGGTCGGGTTGTAGAATGGATTACTTGGGAGAAGTTGAGGAGGTTGATGGCTAGGGAGGGGGAAGGTGAGTTGATTTTGTTCCAGTCAATGTTGACGTCACCTAAAATAATGGTTTCATATTTTATTTCTGATGAGGCCCAGTGGAGAATATTCTCGAGGGTGGAGATATTATCGTCAGGGGAGATGTATAAGGAGATGAAGCAGATATTTTTATGTTTATTGAGTCGGAGGAGACTTGCAGTTATTTCAGTATTTTTGAATTGAGGGACTGGGATATGAAGGGGGATTATGGAGAGAAGGTTAGAGTAGATTAGGGCAGAGCCTCCACCTTTTTTATTTAAACGGTCAGTCCTTAGGATGTTGAAACCTGGAGGTAAGATTTCAGAATCAGAAATATGAGGTTTTAGCCAGGTTTCGCAGATCGCCAAGATGTCAGGTTAGTTGTGATTGATCCAAGCATGGACATGGTGAATTTTGTTGTTGAGGCTCTGGGCATTGATAGAGAAGACCTTCAGGGTGATAAGAGAGGAAGTAGGAGAAGAAGGAGGAGGGGGGAGAGGCTTATTTGAAGTGAGGGAGGAAGGGGAAGGAGGGAAGGAGTTGTTTGTACTGAGGCAGGGGCCTGGGTTAGGATTAATGTCTCCAGATAAGGCAAGGATATTACACAAGACAACTTTTTGCCTTTTAAGTTTGGTATGTGGGAAGTTGTTAGGGGTTAGTGGAAACGTAAGAGAGAAGCTTTTTGTAGAGGAGGAGAGAAGTTTGGGATGGAAAAGGTGAAGTATATTTATATATATCTATTTTATATATATATATATATATATATATATATATATATATATATATATATATATATCTATATAAAACTGCTTCAGTACAATTAGTAAACCAAACCTGATACTGTTATTTCTTGCATGGGGATTACCTCTGTATGACTGCATGAATTGGGAATGCTGATGTAACATCTCTGTACTGCACTTAGAGTCTTCAGTTTTGTTCTGTCACGTTATTGGATGGCAACCGCTGTAACGACCCATGGATGCTTTTAAACACACACACACACACACACACACACACACACACACACACACACACACACACACACACACACACACACACACACACACGCACGCACGCACACACGCACACACACACACACACACACACACACATATGCAGACACATATATTTATGTATACACACACACACAAATTTACAGACACACACACGTGTGTGTCTGTGTGTGTCTATATATATATATATATATATATATATATATATAAATTATTACTGTATGTATATATGTATGTATGCATGTATTCACACACACACACACACACACACACACACACACACACACACACACACACACACACACACACATATATGTAAACACAGATTATTTCAACAAAAAGTTGCTCACACAATATGAATGCACAAAGCTTTTAAATAATGCAGTGTTTACAGTACACCAGAATTCATTTTCTACTGTACTATTTTTACAAGACAGTCATGCATTTTAAAATTATGACATTTATTTCCAGAATAGTAGATGCACTTACAAGATTTCTGATTAGAGTTAGCCACCACACCCTAGGCAGAATGGAGGTGGGAGAAAATCAGCAACTGAATGACCTGTATACAAATACAACTTATTGTAGGTCGAACTGTTCAAATTCTTTCCACACAGAGTAACAGCTATCTGCCTTATAGCTGCTTTTGCTGACATTGAGTCAGAAAAACACAGGAAAACTCTTTATGGCATACTACAGAATACACAATTAAAGTACAATATATAGCAGTGCAAAACTGGTAAACTAACCCACCCCAACCAGGCAAGTCATTGTATCCTGCAGCATTTGGTTGTTGTACACAAAGTTAAGAGGAAGTACTAATATGAAGTAAAACATTGTCAGTGAATACACAGAAATCAGTCATCCTTGTTAGCAATTTAGCAAACACCCAAACGTTGTATTGTGGAAAAGTCAGCAGGATAATAACCACTTCGAACTTAAAAGTATACTGAGTTTATTGGAAAAGACGTAAGCGCTTTCACGGTATACAAACCACTTCATCAGACGTATAACTGTGTAAAAACCACAATCCAATTTATATAAAAGCTTTACACACATTTGACAATCAATCAATTTTCTCACTTAATTAATCAACTCTTTAAAGGTAAATGCACCTACGCGCACCTAACATAACACATATTAAAAATATATATACTTTAAACTGACAACTATCATAAATACATAAACATAATAGAATCTAACCTAAAAACATGAATTTAGAATTTTATAATGTATTTATTTATTCATTAGGACTCGTTCCCTATGAGCACCCAGTCTCAAAATCCATTTTGTTTCTATAGATTCAGTATTATTAGATTCAGTATTATTATAAATATCTCCTAATCTATCATTTTTACACAGTTATACGTCTGATGAAGCAGTTTGTGTACTGTGAAAGTGCTTATGTCTTTTCCAATAAACTCAGTATACTTTTAAGTTCAATGTGGTTATTATCCTGCTGAATTTTCCACAATACAACGTTTGGGTGTTTGCTATATTCTCCACTTGACTGCCTGTTGGGATTTTTTGTTATTCGTCTGAACTTGTTAGCAATTTGCATTTAGTGTATGAAGACCTACTGTGCTCTTTAGTAACTGCATCAAATCTAATTGAAAGACAAAAAAAAAAAAAAAAAATTGTTGCACAGCTCTACACACAGATATATGATAAGTAAGTATCCCTTTTGTTGTTTTTTCTTTAGCTGCAGATGAAATATTATACAATATTATACAATATAGCACTCTTCAAGAAAAATCTTGATGAGTGGATGGGAAATAGGAAATACACCCCGGGGATCACTTCTGTGTCTCTGCTGGACAGTGGCACAGAAAAATAACTTTCTTGGGTGGCATAAGCTATGGAACCTTGCTGGCTAGGCTTACGTAGGCCCTTGGGCCGGTAGCCTAGTGCCTACCTATGAACCTATAATATCCGCTGAAAAACAAGTTTGCCTCTTCATGGTAGCATATCAAGCTGCCGTGGAGCTCGGACAGAGAAAAACCTAATGGCCACCATTATTTTACATTTGCTAAGCAGTGCTTCTACCATTTAGTGAGTGTAAAATACAAAAAAGGAAGAAAATTTAAATAAATGTGTGTTTATGTGTTATTTTACACTCACTAAGCAGTGCTTTTGCTGTTTAGAGAGTGTAAAAAAACAGAAAAAAGTATGCATGTGTATATATGTGTATGAGTGAAAGCATGCATGAAAGCAGAAGAGACTATGTGTGTGTATATCTATGTGTGTGACAGCAGAAGAGACTATATATTTGTGTATGAGAAAAAGAGAGAGTGAACAATGGGATCGATTCCTGGCAGCAGCAGCAGCAGTTAAGAGGCCTGCATACTTCTCTCGACCTCTTACCTCAACATATGTTTTTATATATTTTTGATGTAAAATGCTTCCTCTAACACCATTAAAATATACTACAGCAAGTTTGAAACATTAGGCAGAAGAATTATTTTACATCAAAATATATAAAAAAAAATATAGTACTTAAAAAAAGTAAGTAAAACAACAATTTTACAGAGAGCCCATTCTCTAAGTGCAATAATGCCCTTCAGGTGGGTGTGTGTTAATGTGTAATTAATGCCTTTCCAGTGGTTTAGAGGCCTCCGTCTGCTCTGTCAGGGCTCATAACATCCCTGGGTAGGCATTAATTACACATTAGACAATGAGCGATCCATAGATCACATCCTGATTGGAGAAGGAACATTCTCCTGCAGGGAATTAGTACAGAAGTAATGCAAGTCCGCTGCTTCACAGCAGCATATCAAACCACTGTGGTGTTCAGACAGAAAAAAACTGATGACTGCCATTATTTCATGGTCACTCAGCAGTGCTTCTGCTGTTTAGCAAGTGTAAAATGTAAAAAAAAAAAGTTTGTTTGTGTGTAAGTGTATGTATGCATATGAGTGAAAGTGAGATAGACTGAGCCATTATTTTACACTTGCTAAGCAGTGCTAAAAGTAAAAGAGAAAAGAAATTTGAAATAACAAAGTATATGTGTGCTAATGTCTATGAGTCAGAGTGTATGCAAGCATGAAAACAGAAGAGACTGTGGAGTGAGAGCGATCGCTGGCAGTAGCAGCATCAATTAAGAGCTCTCAACCTCTTACCTCAACTTATCTGAATAAGCATAAAATAAAGTGGGGCAAAGGCTTAAAATGACAATATATATTTTTACATGATCCTGTTATAAAATCACAGCATTACTTCAACATTAGGATTTGTGCCAGCATGCATTTTCTGAAGAAGAGGTGTGTGTATATGTACCTGCATGAGACAGATCGACCACTGGCAATAGTAGTAAAAAGGTTTACATACCTCTCCATCTTTCAGCTGAATAAATATGGATAAATAAAATAAAGGGAGAACAAAACAAAGTCTCAAAAATAGGAACAGATTTTAATTATTGATCTTATAAAAGTTGCTTAAATAGCAGGATTTATGTTAGAATGAATTTTCTAAATGAAAAGAAAGTATGAAACTCAAATTTCTGTCATTATTTAGACATCAGTCTCTAATAACTGGCAACAAACCAAACATTTTAGGGGAAATAAACCAAAAAATAAGTAACTGGACATTTTTAAATTGTTATATTTTGGATGTAAAATGCTTCTTACAGCACTATTAACATATACTACAACAAGTTTGAAACATTAGGTGGAAGAATTATTTTACATAAAAAGTATATAAAAAACATAGTACTTAAAAAAATAAGTAAATAAAACACAAAGTGCAATAATGCCCTCCAGGGTGTGTGTGTTTAGGTGTAACTAACCAGGGATGTAGAGGCTCTACGCCTGTGGCATTTGGCCTCATAACACCCATGGGCAGGTATTAATTACACATTAACACACACACTGTCAGGCATTATTGCTTGTGTAATCAATACATTTTGTTGCAAATAAAGTGAAAATAGTCTGTTATTTTTTTAAACAAGTCATTCAGATATAAATAGTTATCAAAGTAGACTTGCAGAAATGCTATACTACCAAATATTTTTTCAGCACAGTCCATGCCAGTACCATACAGAGGAATATTTACTCATTGTAAAATGTAGTACCATTTTATTTCTTATACTTACTTATTAGATGGCTAGTAGGCACAATCAATAAAGCAAATTTTAATAGAATATCTAATTATGAGTGAATGTAGTGCTTCTATTTTAAGTCTGATGTTCTTTGTGTTTCACTGTTGCAGTCATTACATTTGAGTTTTCTGCTTGCAGGATGCCCTCAGTCGGCCTGATTAACAAAGTCTTGGGTCCTGCATCGGTTGCTGTCCCTTCTTCCATGACATCAGGTCGTCAGGGGGATAAAACATGCAGCCGATGCCGTTACATTAGTCTTTCTTGCCGTGTGGTGCCTGAAGCAGAAGCAGTTTGCAAGTGCCAGTCTTATGACTCCTGAAATTTTCGTTTTCAAGTTTCAGTCTTCAACTAAAGCTAAGTACCCCATTGGCGAAACTTTTTCTTGCTCCTTACCGATGTCAGTAAAAGTTAATAATTGCATTACTTGTGGAAAGCAAATACCTCATAAAGATTTTCATTCGTACTGTATTCCTTGCCTAGGCCCTGACCATGACGTACCTTGCTGTTGGTTTTGTGCTTTATTTAATCAGTGCACTATCCATCGTCGGTATATTTTCACCTCTAAATATTTCGGTTCTCTGTTTAATTATCCAGAAATGTCATCGGTTAGCCATCTGACTACCATGATTCTGAAAAAAACGCAAAGATAAAGACAGAGACAGGCCGCTGAGGTCCAAAACTGCCGATGACGCTTCTCCTAAGTCAGTTGCCAGTTCGCCGGTACTCAGTGAGGTGCTTTTGCAGTCCCTGATACCCGCTACTTCTGATTCGCAGGCCTCTGCTGAGACCCATTTGGAGTCCGGTATGCCGCAAAATGCTTCAACTATGGAACCCGCGGATGTCTCTACTTTGGATGGGTCTGGAGCCCCTGTGCAGGCACCAGCTTCTGAGGGTGCATTCAGGCCTACGGACTTGTATATTAAACCAATGCTTCCTTCTTTACTTAGGCCTAAATCGTGAATCATGCCTAAAAAAATGACGCTCAGGCCTCTATGCCTAAAAAACAAATGATAAGAATGGCTGAAGATCTAATAACTCTAATCTGGGGTAGCCAACCCCCCCCCCCCCCTTCTAAGAGGCTTAGGACTGAAGTTGATTATGAATCTTCTGACCAGGATTTTGTTTTTTCTGATTCCTCTGATGATCTGGATTTGCCCTTATCAACTTATGAAGATTCTGATGCAGAGGACTTCATTCCCTCTGCTTCCCCTCTTTGGGATTTTTCTTTTCGGGAAACCTTACATACTCTAAGGGAGCATTTCCACTGGGAAAGCCAGGATTTTTCTGATTCAAAAAAGAGGCTTAGGGATTTTCTTCTCCTTCCTCAGCATAGGCCTTTAGCTATTCCTCCTGTACTAGACATTGTTGAGGATGCTTTTTCGAAATCTAGTATGGCCCCTGATTCCTTGCCTCTTGCTCCCAGAAAACCTGACAGATACTACAGGGTCCCTGAGTCCCACAAGTTCCTTTTTAAAAATCCTATTGCAGATCCAGAGACTATTTCACAGGGGCCCAAGGGCATTAAGGCTTCTACTGCTAAAAATCCTACCCCTTCTGATAGAGACTCCAGGGCGCTGGATAGATGGGGTAAGAAGGTTTACACTTCTGCAACCTTGGCCATTAGGGCATTAAACTGCCAGTTTCATATGTTAAAGTATCAGCAACATGTTATTGGACTAGCTTAAACAGAAAATTATGTTGATTCCTGACTGAGTGGAAAATAAAGAATTACAGGATTTAATGCATTCTGCTGAACAAGTTGGAAAACATACTTTGCAATGTGGTTTTGATTTATTAGAGGCCTCTTGCAGGGCTGCTGTTATTGGGTCTGTGCTCAGAAGGCATGCTTGGCTTAAGGAGCAATCTTTGCCTGATCATGTTAAAGCTAAATTGTTGGATGCTCCCTTAAATCAGGACCGCCTGTTTGGAAACAAGGCTGAGGAAGTTCTTAAAAAGAAGGAAGATAAAGGCAAATCTATGGAAACTGTTAAAGATTTCTTACAGGTTCAGCCTCCTAGATTTAGTAGGCATTGGCCCTCTAAGAACTGGTCCTTTCCAGCCCCTTCCAGGTCTTCTCAAGCCAAACCCAGACACAGCAAAAATCCCAGGTTTCAGTCCCAGGGGACACACAGAACTAAGCAGTGGGGGGCCTCCACTTCCAAATCTGGGAATAATAAGACTCCCCCTTATGGTAAACTGTCTCAATGACTTCCTTTTAAAATTTCCAAGCACTTATCAACTGACTGCCCCTTTGAGGGGAAAGATTGCTCTTCATGCAAAGAACTGGGAACTCATTACCCAGGGCAAATGGGTTTTAAATATAGTGTCCCAGGGATACATATTTCACTTCCACACGTTGCCAACACCAAGCGGGTGGCCGGACCTACCCCCAAATCAGTGGGCAGAGGCCCAAAAACAAGTACTTTCTCTCTTAAGCATAGGGGTTATTCAACTGGTACCAGAAGAGGAAAAGAGAGAAGGTTTCTACTCGAGACTTTTCCTGGTACCCAGAAAAGACAATTCATGGCGTCCTATCCTGGACCTGTCTACGCTAAACACTTTTTTGGAGAATCTAAAATTCAAGATGCTGACTCTTCACCAATTACTTCCTATGCTAGGCAAATATGCCTGGTTGGCAACACTAGATTTAAAGGTCGCATGCCTGCACATCCCAATCAGGGAATCTTGCAGAAGATACTTACACTTCAAAGCAGGCTACACACACTATCAGTTCTCTGCACTGCCCTTTGGCTTATCTACTGTGCCCAGGGTATTCACAAAGTGTCTAGTTCCAGTTTTTGCATTTTGCAGGCAAAGAAATATTCAAATATACCCATACCTGGACGATTGTCTAATTCAGGCAGAAAGCCAGGGCATACATTTGAATCATCTGGCCTTTGGCAAAGGGTTCTAACTTGTCTGGGGTACACCATAAATGAAAAGAAATCACACCTGGTACCTTGTCAACAAATTATTTTCCTGGGAGCAAGCTTGAATCAACTTCCCAGATTTCTTACCTCACACCAGAGAAACAAATTCATTTGACAACCTACTTCAAACAAGTGGCCACAAAAACCCTGCTACCTGCAAGAAAAATACTGCAAGCCTTGGGGTTCATGGCCTCCTGCATTCTTCTAATTCTATATGCAATATGAGGAAACTACAGTGGTATCTAAAAAGCCTATGGTGTCAACATTCTCAGGATCTAGAAGCAATGATTCCCATCATACCTCGCCTACGCCTAGAGTTCCTTTGGTGGGCAGAGGCCTGCCACCAAAACAAGGGACTACCTTTCACACCACCCCTCTGCCACTCAAACCCTAACAAGAGACGCATCAGACTATGCATGGGGGGCTCACCTGGCAGGGAAGTGCATTCAGGGCAAATGGAACCCAAGTCAAATGCACCTGCATATCAATCAAAAAGAAATGTTAGCTGTACAGAATGCTTTGACAGCCTTCAATGACCACATTCTTCCAGGACAACTAATGGTAAAGACGGACAACACCACTGCCATGTGGAACATAAACAAGCAGGGGGGTATACATTTTTACCCCCTCTGCAGACTAGCCATGGCATTGTGGAACACAGCCTTGAGCTACCAAGTACACCTACAAGCTCAATTCCTGCCAGGAAAATTAAATACACTGGCAGACGGACTAAGCAGAAACCTAATGGACCCACATGAGTGGAAACTGGAACCAAAGATTTTCAACATGTTGACAAGCAAATGGGGGAACCCAGATATAGACCTGTTTGCCTCTCCCCAGAACTACCAATTGGACAAAGTTTGCAGAAGAACTCCACACAAACAAGCCTGGAAACAGCTGGAAAAACCTATCAGTCTATGCCTTTCCCCCTCTGCCTCTGCTCTTCAAAGTACTACTAAAAATCAAACAGGACAAACCAAGGATGATTTTGATTGCTCTAGACTGGCCACCCCAACACTGCTACCCCCTCCAGCGCAGTGTGTCATGGTTATCCTCCTGGCACCTGCCTCAGACTCCTTCCCTGTTGTCACAGCAGGAGAACCAGATTCTGCACCCTCAGCTTCTAACACTGAACCTTGTAGCCTGGCTAATTACATAATCTCTCCTTTACCATCCCTCAGTAAACCTGTGATGGATATCATTTTAGAGGCAAGGGGGGCCTAGTACTAGAAAATCTTATGCTGAAAAATGGAAAAGATTCTTTGCCTGGAACCAATCTCAAGGGATGAGCACAGCAACACCCAATTTACCTCAGATTTTATAATACTTAACTGAGATGCTTCACAAGGGTCTGTCTTTTTCCTCCATTAAAATCCATGCCTCAGCCATTTCAGCTCATTATAACACAGAACCTCCCCTCTTCTCTCATCCACTGCTCAAGCAGTTCCTCAGAGGGGCCAAAAATTTGAGACCACTGAGGAGAGCTCCAACCCCAGCCTGGGACCTTAAGTTTGTTTTGGAGAAACTCACTCCACCGCCTTTCGAGCCAGCTGCTA
This sequence comes from Protopterus annectens, assembly GCF_019279795.1. Classification (NCBI taxonomy): domain Eukaryota; kingdom Metazoa; phylum Chordata; order Ceratodontiformes; family Protopteridae; genus Protopterus; species Protopterus annectens. Next base: position 1,826,402,902 of record NC_056737.1, read on the forward strand.
CTGCAGACTTAAAATTTCTTTCTTGGAAAACAGCTTTTCTTTTAGCAATCACTTAGCTAGAAGGGTATCTGAATTACAGGCCCTTATAGCAGTGGAGCCTTTCATCATCTTTTATGCGGACAGGGTGTCCCTCAGAACCAATCCATCTTTTATGCCCAAGGTGGTATCCAGTGTGGCTCTTAATCAGTCCATTAATTTGCCAACCTTCTTTCCCAATCCACAGAACAAAAGAGAATGGATACTGCATTCCTTAGATGTGCACAGACAACTTAGATTCTACTTGGATAGGACTAAACCTCAAAGGAAATCTGAACAACTGCTGGTGGCATTTGCTGCAGGGGCAGAGGGTAAGGCTATTTCAAAGCAAACCATTTCTAAATGGATAGGCCATTGCATTCATTTCTGCAATAAGCACCATGGAAAACCTATTCCCCAGGGGATCAGACCTCACTTCACCAGGGCTGCATCTACCTCTACAGCCTTTCTCAGAGGCATCCCTACCAAGGACATCCTAGAAGCTGCTACCTGGAGTTCTGTACGTGCTTTCACCAAGCATTATCATTTTCCAATTTTCTCTAAATCCAGAGCTGGCTTTGCCACTGCAGTCTTGAAGGGCCTTATAGCTGGTCCTAATACTATCTAAATTCCTCCACCCAACCATAGCTTTGGGAATCTACCCAAATGTAATGACTGCAACAGTGAAACACGAAGAACATAGTACAGTTGTGTACACTTACCATAAATGTAGATGTTTGTGTATTCACTGTTGCAGTCCTGGTTACCCTCCCTCCAGCCCCCTAACTTCTTTTGGCTATACCTCTACTTTCCTTTACTATGCTTAAAAGCCTTTTTGGTGTATTTGCTTTTTTGTTGGAGGTATATCATTGTACTTGTATATTTAATTGCTTCCCATTGGGGGGCACCTGACATCTGGGGCAAAAGAAACTGATGTAATGGAGTCGGCTGCATGTTTTATACCCCTGACGACCTGATGTCTTGGAAGAAGGGACAGCAACTGACGCAGGACCCAAGACTTTGTTAATCAGGCAGACTGAGGGTTACCTGCAAACAGATAACCCAAATGTAATGACTGCAACAGTGAATACACTCGAACATCTACATTTATGATAAGTGTACACAACTGTACTTTTCTCCACCCCCCCTCTTTTTTAAATTATGTATTATTTTCCATTTTTTTTCTTTTTCACTGTTTTATGTTCCCTCTTCCAAAGGTCCATGGATCCCAGGAACAGCCCAACCACATTCCTCTCAGATCAGGGAACATCCCTCTATGCCCTCCCAAGGACATCTTCACAGGGTTGGGGAGGTAATACTGGTCCTGTAGGCATCCTGTGGCCATGCTGCCTTGAAAACATTGAAAGGCATGATCTTTATAACCTGGTGGAGGATGTAGCTGAGGGGACAGTGGAGTGGTTCCCTCAGCCCATGCTGGACCTTCTTCACTGGCTGTAAGACTTGCTGCCTTGGTTGGCTGTGATCACTGAGCCACAGTAGACCTCCATCTTCACATCACTGAGATCTTTCACTGCATATTTTTCAGGCAGTGGAAATATTTGAAATCTAGACTGGGATAGGCATTGCTCTGACTCCTCTTTACCTCCCCCCTCCTTCCCTAATCCTCTCTTCTACACCCTCTTCCTTATTTCCTTCCCAACTTCCCTCTCATATACAAACAAAAATATTTGAAAAAAATAGGACTCTATCCCTCATTAAAAACATAATACCCCTCCTTCAGCATTGCCCTCTTTATGTCTTGCTTTTGTGTGTCCCTTCTGTTATGTCTCACTATTTTCTAACTTTCTTATCTTCCACTTTCACACCTGACAAAGATCCAATCAGAGCATACACATAAGGACACCCCTTTAGTCAATCCATAACCCCTTTATCGATTTTTAAAATTCATTCCGAATAGCTAAGTTGAGTGCCCCTTGCCTTAACTACCCACGACTAGTTCAAATAAGCTTCTGCAGTGCCACACTTGTCCACAACATATGAAAATATCCAAAATGAATTGAAACATTACACATTAACAGATTAATTCACACCTAACTAAACCATTTTCCCATTTTAAGCAGTTGTACAAAGTGAGTGTTCCTTTGCACAGGGTTTTGCATTGCTGTAGTCATCACAATTAGCATGTGCTCTGTGTTTGCATATAGGTGCAGCTGTGCTCTGCTCAGGTATTCATTGAATAAGTATGAACCTTGGAACTCTGAATATCACCCTCAGAATAGAGGAAAAAGAAGAAAAAATATTACGGATGGGAGTGATAATTTGAGTGGACCAGCTGTGGGTACTAAGACAAGAGAATGGTAGTTTCTTACGTATAGGATTGCCTAATTTTTGAAGCATTTTTGCCTTTCCTTCTTCTTACTTACACCTCTAAGAAAAATCTCTCTGAATTGCAAACTGCTTCTAAAAAAGGTTTGCTGATTTATTTTCCTCTCCCCCTGTAATGAGCAACACTCTTAAACAGGTTTTCTGGCTGTGATTATTGCAGTGGAGAATGTCACCTACTGACACATATTCATAAGACAGTCTAGATTGTTTTATTGCATGTAGTTAAATACTGCTTCCTAGAAAATAATCCACAGTATCAACAGCACTTACACCCAATATGCCACAGTTTTACAAAGACCCCAAATAAATGTAAAATCCTCTATTCTAAGCATTCATTTTTCCCCAGCTACATTAACAATTCCCATTCAGCCGAAGAATTTAGAGCGAAACATTCTGTGCTTCTGAAAAACAAAGTAAAACACTTGTAATTTTCACAGTCAGACTTATGTGTCACAATCTCCTTTCACTTACATCAAAACTTATAGTTGAAATGTAAATATTGCATTTAACCCCTCTGTTCGATAATAAGTTATGCAGCTATGTTAACTGCACAGCTATAAACATATGTTATTTGGATCCGTTGCTGCGTAGACTGATTGCCTGGCTTTATGCAATGCTATTTGCTTGTCTTTTAAGTATCATTCTAACCAAATGCAGGCTTTTAACTTACTGTTATAGGTGTTATTTGTATTGTCTCCTGGGAAGTGGCTGAAATTAGTCTATAAAGAATAAATAAATAATCTGTTCTGAGTTCAATAATCTTACAGTTAAGTGCAATGAGTGGAAAAGAAAACGTGGGAGGAAAATGTAAGTTTTTTTTTTCAAAATAGTAAATACATTGGCCATAATAGTTTGCTTCATATTCTCTTTATATATCACAACTTATTTGAAGGTTTAGTATCTATTTCTTTGTTCATTGATAAGCTTATTTCTTACAGTTTCATGGTCCAGTGTTAAATCTTGACCTCCAGTAACTGTTAAGGCTGTCTGTAAGTTCTGTCTCTATGTGCATGTTTTCTGAATAGTCTAGTTTCCTTACTTGCCACACTAAAATTTGTATTCACCTTGTTATTGTGGCTGAGGTCATTGCTGAAAGGGTCTCCGAAGGACCATTTCACTTATCCAGGTAGAAATTACTTATAAATAAAAAAATCATATTTTAAGTGTTTTACTGCCTAGATGATGAGCTCTCTGGTACTGTTGCAGTTTCTGTTATACAAAAATTGATATCCTGTCATAAGCAGTCAAAAATCTTGAAGCCCCTTTTCCTAACTATACTTCATATGCTCTTGTCACAATCTATGCTCAACTTTCGCAATCGGTACTTACCCGCCTTTTTAAATTTCACTTTCTTGGGAATGCTTGTAGTAGTTATTTGATGCAACTCTTTTCAAATCATTTTGTTTAGATATTTAAGAAAGTTTTTATTACCATATAAAGGTGCTGTTTTTCTTTTCATGCATTGTTTAATGTGCCATGTTGCCAACAGGTGCATTTGAAAATGTACTTATTTGTCAGTATTCTTGTAATACAGTGATACTGTAGATGCTGGAATTCAAATTGCCATAAGGTACTGAGCTCAAAACTGCAAAGCTACATATTTTTAGTGAAATGAACTTTCAGTCTGACTTTGTAAAACTACAGCTTCCCCAAATACTTTTAGTCCTGGCCATACAATGGTGACATAATGGAGCCTGCAGATATCATTTTTTAATTCTGATGTTACTATAGCCTCAAGGAAAGAATATATAAGTCAGCAAGTGAGTACTGTAACCTCTACATAGATTCAGACCTGATCAGTTTTATTTTAATGACTTGATCTGAAACTGCTTGTGGAAATAGCATTCTATATATTTCAGACTATTTCAGCGAGAAGCAAGTTTAGTCTTCATTTTCTGCCTTAATGCCTTTTGTAGCAAGAGGAAGTGTATAAATATTTGGGAATTGATGAAGGATCAGCAATAAAATATGAACAAATGCAAATAAAACTTAATAAGGAATATTTTAGAAGACTTTAATTATGAAAACAGTGTTGGCATCTAGGAACAAAATCCAAGCTCTAAACCAATTTGCTCTTCCTGTCCTAACTTACAGTTTTGGAGTGATTGACTGGCTCCAAAAGGTGTTGGATAGGTAGGTAAACATGCAAAGAATCCTCCCTTATTCAGTATGCCGACGACTCCACACTTATATCCATCTCAAATAACATTCCTGAACTACACTCCCTAACCCAACAGGCCATACTATCCACTGAACAATGGCTCTCTCACAACCTATTGATCCTAAATCCCAAAAAGACCAAACTCCTACATCTCCTTCCCTGTTCTCTTTCTCATCATAAAACCTCCTTTTTTTATTACATCTTCTAACAATACAAACATCCAACCTGACACCCACACAAAACTCCTAGGGGTCATTATCGATGACGAACTCAAGTTCAACCTACACATACTCCAATGTATAAAAAAACAAACAAACCAGAAACTAGGTTTGCTATATCGGAACAAAAAATTCCTAACCCCTGAATCTAGATTTACCCTGGGCCAGGCACTCCTCCTCCCCTCCCTCTTATATGCCGCCCCAGTTCTTACCAATATCCAGGCCTCCACTCTAAACAAACTGCAACAGACTTACCATAAAATAGCCAGATTCATTACTAACTCCCCATACGATTCACACCACTGCATTTCTTTAAACTCTCTTCAATGGCTTGAACTTCCCCAGTTTCTGCTATCTTATCAATTTCATATGGTACACTCTATTCTTTATAATCCCTCCTTCTGTCCATCTCTATCTTCCTTAGTCTCCATCTACATCCCATCCCGGACCCTCCGTACTTCTAACCAACAATTACTTGATATCTACCACCCAAAAAGGTCAGTAGGCAAACTACTCTACAAACACTCCCTTGCCCATGCTTGGAACAAACTTCCCCTTGACTTATTTATTATTTATTTATTTTCAGTTTGATTACCGGGGAAGTCCACTGGGCCAAGAAGTGCCCATTTTCAGTGGAGGCCCGGGGAGAAAAGCTCCATGTGCAATACAGTACAATAAAGGTTACAAAATACAAAGAAGGTTACATAATGAATGAGATGAAATACAAGAGTAAGATTCATACATTCAAAAAAATAGCAAGCGTAATATACATCATGAGACAATTTAAAAAAGCAAAACACAATTTTTTTTTTGTTTCTCTTAGGAAATTCACAATATTTACAAGCTTGGAGTTTATTTAAAGTCAGCTAGTTCAGGTTCTTTAGAGAAATTAGAATAAGGTTAAGAGTAAAGTAGAGCAGGAGGATGGAGAGCTTAGTGTGAAGAGTTATGTAGGGTGAAAGCAGGAGCATTTCCATTTGGAAGATAGGTGTAGGAAGAGTTGGTTTTTGAGGGATTCAGTGTTAGGTATAGTCCTAAGAGAAGGAGGGAGAGAGTTCCATTTTTTACCTAGAGAGAAGGAGAGTAGAAGCTGGCCGGCGGGACGTATGGGTTTGTGAACGGAGATTAGGTTTTGGTGTTCAGATCTCAGAGATCTGTTTGGGATGTAAGGTGGAAGAATGTTCTTTAAGGCTGGGCATTTATCAGGGGAGAATATTAATTTGTGAGCGCAGGTTAGTTGGAGATAGTCTAGGTGGTTAGGGAGTTCTAACCAATTCAGAGATCGAAGGCAGAGGCAGTGGTGAGTTGATGTTTTGGATTTAGTGGCAAATTTGGAGATCTTATTATAGCAAGCTTCAAGTTTAGAGGTGTTGGAAGTGGACAGATTGGTTAGTAGAGGGGCTCCATATAGAAGAGAAGGTAGGAGGTAGGTGATTGCCAGGGTGTGCCTAGAGGAGTTGGAAAGAAATTGATTGTTCCTATATAGCATACCTAGCTTTTGGTGGGTTTTCTTTATGTTATGTTGAATGTGAAGATCGAATTTGAGGTGTTCGTCTAAGGTAATGCCAGGGAGTTTTGCAGAGGGGACTACTTCTATATTTTGATTGGCTTAGGACATTGAAAGTGTTTTTCTCAAAGGAGGAAGCCTTGGAGGGGAGGAAAATTATTATTTTAGATTTATTGGAGTTGAGGGAAAGGTGGTTTTGGTGCATCCAGTTCTCTGTAGTGGAAAATGCTATTTGAGTTTTAGTCAGTAGTTCAGGAATGTTGGGGGCGGCACAGACCAAGGTAGAGTCATCAGCATATTGGATGACTGAAGTGTCAGGGATGATGGTGTGAAGGTTATTTATAAAGATGTTGAAAAACATGGGTCCGAGGATGGATCCTTGAGGAACGCCAGTGGGTGTAGGCAAGAAGGAAGAGGAGGAGTTCTTCCATTTGACAGCTTGAGATCTGTCATATAGGTAGCTGGAGAACCAGGATAGAGTATTAGGGGAGAGATTAAAGTTGGCAAGATGAAGGAGAAGATGTGTATGGGAGATGGTGTCGTAGGCTTTAGAAAGATCTAGCAGTACCGTGGATACAAAGAGTCCAGAGTCTCGAGCTAGATTGATAGTTTCTAGGAAGGATAGTAGGGCAGTTATGGTACTGTGGCCAGGACAGAAGCCGTGCTGGGTGGGAGTTAGAAGGTGATTCTGAATTAGGTAAGGCATACGTTGGTGGTGGACACATTTTTCTAGGATTTTAGATATTAGTGAGAGGAGGGCAATGGGGCGAAAGTTAGAAATGGAGGTGTTTTTGCCTCCTTTGTGTAGAGGAAGAATGTAGGCTGAATGCCAGAGTTTGGGCACATATGATTCATTTAAGGATCTATTAATCAAGATACTGATTGGGAGAGCAATACCTTCAGCTGCACATTTGAGGAAGGAGGAGGGTATGTTGTCTGGAGCATTTGAGCAAGGCTTTAATTTGGATAAAAGCTTTTTTATAAAAATGGTGGATACAGGTTTGAGATGGAAATTTAGGGGATTGTTATTAGGGTTGTTGGGTGTTGTGTGGTGGGAGTTAGGTGGATTCTTATTTGGAATGTTTTGGTTAGCTTAGCTATGGATTCGGTAAAGAAGGTGTTGAAATGGGAGCACAGTTCACTATCAGTTAAACTAGGATCAGGGCAGGGGTTATTCCTAGCTCCAGGATGGAGAAGGGAGTTGACTGATTTCCAGAATAGTTTAGGGTTCTTGTTGTTGTTGGACTGAAGTTTATTATAGTAGTTTTTTTTGTCCTTGGTAATAAGTTTTTTTACTTGGTTGCGGAGTTGTGTGTATTGGAGCAAGGCAGAGGACAGTTTAATTTTCTGGTAAAGCTTCCAGTATTTGTCTTTGCGATGCATAATTTGTTTAGTTTCTTTGGGGAGCCAGGGAGCAGAATTGGCTTTGATTCATTTGTTTCTTAGAGGGGCTAGGGAGTTAAGAGTATTTAAGAAGAAAGAGTTAAAATGCTCTACAGCGTTGTTGAGAGGGAGAGTGTTTAAGATTTGCCAGTTAATTTGTTTAAAAATGAAAGGGTTGAAGTTGCTAAGGTTACGAGTTTGAATATAGACATGTTGGTGTTGAATGGAGCTTGTTGATCGATGGATGAAGGCAGGGAAATGGTCACTGAAGGTGTCAGGGATGGTGCCAGAGAGAATGATTTTATTTGGATGGGAGACTAGTATCCAATCTATGATGGAACCTGGAGGATGGTTTTTATTAGGGTGAGTTGTTGAATGGATTACTAGGGTGAAGTTATAAAGGTTAATGGATAGTGAAGGAGATGGCGTGTTGATTTTATTCCAGTCAATATTGACATCGCCTAGAATAAAGGTTTCATATTTTATTTCAGTTGAGGCCCAGTGAAGAATGTCTTCAAGGGTGGAGATATTGTTGCCAGGGGAGATGTATATGGAAATTATGCAGATGTTTTTATGTTTATTCAACCTGAGAAGGCCTGTTGTGATTTCAGAATTTTTGAATTGAGGGGTATGGATTTGAAGAGGAATTAAGGAGAGAAGATTGGAGTAGATTAGAGCAGAGCCTCCACCTTTTTTATTTATGCGGTCACTTCTGAGGATGTGGTAACCAGGAGGTAAGATTTCTGAGTCAGAAATATGGGGTTTTAGCCAGGTTTCAGATATGGCTAAGATCTCAGGTTGGTTGTGATTAATCCAAGCTTGGACCTGGTGAAATTTGTTGTTAAGGCTTTGGGCATTGATAGTGAAGATCTTAAGAGTGCTACGAGGGGTAGTGGGTGGAGAAGGGAAAGAGGAGGAAGTCTTATTTATAGTGGGAGAAGAAGAGGGTGGATGGATGGAGTAGTCTGTGCTGAGGCAGGGGCCAGGGTTTGGATGAATGTCTCCAGATAAGGCTAGGATGTTACAGGTGATAGGTTTTGGTGTTTGGTGTTTGCATGGTAAGTATTTTTCAGAGGTTAGTAGAAATTTAAGAGAGAGTGTTTTTATAGAGATAGGGAATAGCTTAAGATGGAAAAGGTGCAGTGGGTTGGGAAGGATAAGGGAGGAGGATATGGTGTGGAAGTGAGAGAGTAGGGAGGATTGAAGTTGGGTGTTAGGGATAGTTTGAGTAGGAGGAAGGAATTGGGGAGCTTTATGGGAGTAAGCAGTAGCAAGATACAGAGGTATTAGTAAGAAGAGAAGGAAGCAGTTGAGTTGGATAGTGAAGGGAACTTGGGAAGGCATGTTTAGAAAATGGGTGGGGTAATTAATGAGATAGAGAAATGAATTTAATATGCTAGTTGAGAAGGGAAGGTGCAGAAAATGGATGGATAAAGTTAAAATAGAGGACACTGACAGGGGAAGACTAAGTGTATAGAGGTTCAGGAATTGGAGTGGGAGGAGTAGGAGTGGGTGTGGAAGTAAGAGGATGAGTATTATTTGATGGAAGAATTGGGGAGGGGTAGTTATAACAGGACTGTGATTGGATTATAGAATGGGGCAGGATAGTAAATGAGAGGGCTGAGATTGGATGATAGATGTGGTAGGAGGGATAAGTTAGGAATAAATGTAGAGGTGCTGGGAGCGGGTGGTATTTGGGGGCAGGGTAGGGGAGCGGAGTGAGCCCGTAGGGTGAATGGAGCGGGTTGAGACAGAGGCGTATATTGTTAAGAGAGACAGTCAGTGAAGTAAGGAGAGTGCAGGTGAGTCAGAAGGTAAGAGGTATGGAAGAGTGATAAGAGGCTTAGAAAGAATGGAAGTAGTATATGTGAGAAGTAGTCTGTGATGAAGATGCCTTAAGACAGAGAAGATTTGAAAGCCAGTGGGACAAGAGAAGCAGGGGACTTACTCAGGTTGATAGAGCAAGGAGGGTGTGGAAAGGTCATCGAGCCTATGTAAGGAGATAAGGAAGAGAAATGTGTAGACTAGAAAGGCAAGAAATCTAGTATAAAGGCGCCACCTAGTGGTCAGCTACCTAATTACAAGTATGTAAGTCAGCTACGGGGTATCTAGTTGAGGGAGAAAGGGAGATGAGTTTGTGAGTACTAGGAGTCTAAGAAAAGAACAAGAGTGGGGAAGAAAAGGGGAAAGGAATAAATGGCTAAAATATATGAGTAGGGGTAAGAGCAATGCTAGAAAAGGGGGGTAGTTTGGCTGCTGGTTGCCCTGACTGGGGTCTTGCCTAACCTAGCAGTATATATAACACAGTGTTATGGCTACAGTCTTTTAAGTAGGGACCACATACTTTCACTTTCTTTTCAGGGAGGTCACCCAAGGAGCTGGTAGTGGAATTCTTTGCTCGGTATTAATTCATTGGGCAGTAGGCAGAATACATTCAGTAGGTTAGGTGCAGGGACCTTGAAGGCTGGTACAAATGGAGAGAGAGAGAAACAGCTAGTGAGGAAAATAGTACAGTAGCTAGACAGCATATGCAAAAACAAAATGTTTACTTAGTCTCAGAATCATGTGAAGGTTCAGTAGGAAAAAAATACAGTATTCTATTTGTGCAGCAGAACTCACAACAATATAAACTTGTAGCAGGTATGTCTAAGAAATTACAAAATAGTAACACTTTATAATATAGTTAAAGCCAGTTCTTTACATATTAAGAATGTAGCATATAGTTAATTCCAGTTCATAACTTAGCCAGTACTGGCTCTTAAAGAGGGTGCAGCAGGGTAAAGATAAAGCTACTGGTCTTTAAATGTAATGTAAGCTTTAAACTAGGATAAATATTCAACTACTTCAACTAATGTACTCACTGTAGAGGGAGTAAAGAAGATACACAGTGATTATGTGATAAGCTAGCTACGATCTAACTAAAGGGAAAGAATAGCTCCAAAGGTGTTTCTCGGCTCTGTAACAGTGGAGGCTGTTTAAAGCTATGGCTCTAGCACTACATCGTTTGGAGCTAATATATGTACAAAAAACGCAGTCAACATAAAGGTGATTTATCTTCATAGGCAGTAAAGGAAAGGAGAAAAAAAAAATTAAATAAATAAATAATTCAGTGAGTTAGGTGCCTTCCTATACCCTAGAATTTAATAGCTCCGCGGCAAAGCAGTCGCCGGTTAGGTTGCCACGTCTGGAACGCCAGGTTAGCGTTCACGGCAAAAAAGAAAATAGTGTATTCCGGTCAATCTGTAAATAATTACAGTAAACTAGTATTGGGTATTAGGAAATCCGTTTGAACAGAGCAGTTCACGTAGAAGTGTGGAATCCTCTATTTGTGCACAGCACTAAAATTACTATGTGGGTAGCTGATTTAGTCTATTACAAGCACTACGCTATCCAGCTAAGCAAACTCTACAAACAGGGTAATAAATAAAGATCTTTGTATTCTGCTAAATTAGATCCTTTAAAGCTAAACGCTATCCTGCTGAACAAACGTTCAATCTCCCACACCTCACACTTTAAAAATGAACTAAAAGCTTATTTTCTCAATTCCAGAACCTGCCCTTGCCATGACCCTACCTAGTCTTCCTTCCCTTTATGTACCCTCAAAAGGACCATACTTAGTACCTCATTACACCTCTCTCTCCAATGTGCCTACTATGCATTTGCACAATTTTATCAAACAAAAAATGTTTATTGTTGACCTATTGAACTATATCAATGTAAAATTGTTACTTAGCTTCTTTTTAATGCAACTTTAACTTTATGCATGTAACCCAACATATGTGAATCGTTTTTTGCTATAACTGCTATTATATAAAATATTGTTTAAAATTGCACTTATTTTAAAATGTATTACTGGAGCTTTTCTCCTTGGGTCTGCACTGAAAATGGACCACAAGCTCAGTTGGACAAACCCAGTTAACAAATGTCAATAAATAAAATATAAATAAAATAAATATGCTTAATGCTCATCAAATGATTTATAAAAATCAGTGTATACCAAGATTATAAATTCCCCATTCCAAAGGAGGTATAGGCCTCCTTGAAATTGATTACATATATAGATCTGCAATCGTGGGACTATATACATATCTCGTGACCTTACAAGATTCAAACATAGTGAAAGTTTTGAAACATGAGGAGACTAAGGGCAGGATTCACGAAGGCTTGCACGGAGTCTAAGAGTAGTGTAAGACTCCATGCAGCCTTCGCGATCCAGGAACAGCCCAAAGTCCGTGTAAGAGACCAGCTAAAATGTCTCTTACACGGAGTGGGCGTGGATAAGCTAATCACCTCACTTGCAGCCGAATAGCATGCAAATGAGGTAGATTAGCGATCCAGGAAGCCCAAAGCAGCCCGTGTAAGAGCCGTTTTAGCTGCAGAAATGTACTCAGTTGACAACTGAGTACGTTTCTGCAAAAACCACAATGGAGCCATGTCATCTCCAAATAAAGGGTACATATGTGTCAGGCAGCATGCCAATGGCCAAGTATGTGGCCATTGGCAAGGTAACCTGATGCAAAATTAATAAAAATATATATATTTATTTCGGCGATCGACGATGTTTAAACCCAGCGCAGCCCCGCGCAAACGGGCTGCGCTGTATAAAACATTAAAATGAAGGTTATAAACCCACGAATGTGGGTTTTATGCAATACATGGATTTACAATGCAGGGATCAGCAGAACAAAAACAACATGGCCACCGTGTAGTGGTTGCTAAGGGGGGAAGCTGAGTTTAAGACATGTAACTAAGCATTAGTAGGCAATCTGATGCAAATGAGTGTTAGGATACTGAATTCCACTGTCACATAGCAAATGAGCACATTCTGAGTAGTGTAAGAGTTACAGAAAGGGGAGGAACAGAGTACGAGATAGGTGACATCACAGGGGGGAATGGCAGAAAGAAATGCGGTTCATTGGAGATCAGAGTTACATGACAGATGTCAGACACATATCATGGAAAGAGGAGTGCCACAACATAAGCATGAGAAAGTCAAGAAATTGAAGGTGTACACTGTTGCCTACACCAAAGTTTCTTGCTGGGCATCGCATGTGCGCACCATGAAGCGCAAGTAAGACAGTGTGCGCACGTGTAAGGCAGACTGAGCATGTGGGAGCGTGCTGGGAGATGTTTAACACTGTTTGCGTGGGTGTGCACGCGTTTTAACCTGAATAAGCAGATTCTGAACCGTGTAAGCATGTGTGCGTGCGTGTAAGCCACTGTGAGCGTGTTTCTGCTAGTATGCACGCTGCTCCCCTGTGAGGAAACAGAAAGGAAAAAGGAAGCAACAGAATTAGTAGGAAGCTAGCAGGGAATACTGCTGGAGCTAGCAGGTGAAAACAATTAGAAGCAGGCAATTACACAGGCAGAATAGTAGCCCAGCCCAGCACATAAAACTCTGCAAACAGCAGTGCAGGATGTTTCTCTCAAGAGACACTGCAAGACAGGAGTAAGCTATTAGAAGTGAAAACTGAAAAAGCTGAACTCAGAGCAGAAATGTTAGGGGCTGCCATAGCTGTCATAATGAGACATAGGCAACTTGCTGAGGGTGGTGACAATGCAGATGGTGCCAGACAACCCACAGTGAGGAGACGGAGAAGAGTGTACAGGCCCAGGGTCACCTACCACGGGTTACATGAGCTGGAGATAGTAGAGCGCTATAGAGTGGACAGAGACCTTCTGCAGCAAATAGTGGAGCTGTGCAGGCCATGCCTCACACACAGAACCAACAGAGGGGAACCCATCCCAGTGGAAACCAAGGTATGTGTTGGCCTAAGAATACTAGCAACAGGTACCTTCCAGAGACCAACTGGTGATATGATGGGGATATCACAGACATCAGCCTCCAGGGTACTGCACCAGTTCCTGGATGCCATGTCAGGACATGTCGGTGATTATGTATATTTCCCCAATGCCCGTGAGGTATTGGCCAGCAATATGCGTCTCTTCCAGCAAATAGTGGAATACCCTGAGGTAGTGGGTGCAATAGACTGCACGCACATACGCATCAAAGCACCAGCCGGTGAGCGGGGTAGGGCCTACATTAACTGCAAGGGCTTCCCCTCCATCAACTGCCAGGTCGTGTGTGATGCCCAGGGCATAATAATGAATGTGTGTGCTGGCAGCCCTGGGAGCTACCATGATTCCCACATCTGGCATTTGATGCAGCTGTACCAGACATTTGCCAATGGGGACATCCCACATGGACAACTAGTGGGGGATGCAGGTTATGCACTGGAGCCGTGGCTGATGACACCCATCAGAAACGCACACACACCTGAACAGGAACGCCATAATGAGGCACACGCACAAACATGTAATGTTATAGAGCGTGTGTTTGGGGTGCTCAAGTCACGGTTCCGGTGTCTGCACACATCTGGTGGAGCCTTGCAGTACACACCAACTACATGTACACAAATTGTCATGGTATGTGCTATGCTACATAATATGATCTTGCGAAAACAGCTGCAGCAGGACCAGCATAGGGCTGGGCCAAACAGCCCCCCACCATTACCAAGGCCATCACAGGCAGAGCGTGACTCGGAGGAGGAACAACCTGAGCCTGCCCCAGTAGGCCAAAGGAGACGTGCCCAGTATGCCCTGGCCTTGGCAAAGAGGCAATGCATAGCACATACACTGGCTCAGTACGAACCCTGGGAATGATACCCCCACTGACTCACTCAAATAATAACAGGGATGCCTAAAATGACATGACCTGCTCACAAACATGTACAGGGAGTGTAATATGTGCATCCGACAGAGGCAGCCCTGCAGCACCACCTGAGGCATGAATGCCATGTTAAGTAATGTAACACCATGTACTATATGCACACCTGAGGACCGTGACTAACATCCTACCCTCACCAAGCATCATGCCACAATATGACAATGAGATGATCAAGTGCAATAATTGACTGAAGTATCGCAGTTAGTCAAAGGGGATCCAATGTGTGCCAGCCTGGGATGACATGCTGAGCATGACATGATGCCCCACCTGCTAGGACTGGTGTGCACCTATCAGTGCAGGCCGTATGGATACTGGCAAAGGCTGTTGTTACTCACAGTGTGCCCTGAATAGGTAAGGCTCAAAACACAAACCTACCTCCATAGGTATCAGAAGGGATAAGAACCTAGATGTAATGCTACCCAATGCCAGAAGTCTAAACAGCAAGATGCATTCAGTCTAAACTCACCCAGTATGGAGAATGTTGATATTTGTGCTGTAACAGAAAACTGGGTCAAGGCTCACAACAGCACCCTAACACTACCAGGTTACACCTCATACTGTGCTGTACAGCCTCAAAACATGGAACAAGCTACAAAAGGAGGGTGACCAGCAATAATTGTCAAGGATAACCACACCCCCCATGTTGGTACCACAACAAAAAGCAGCATGGACTAGCCATGGTCAAGTAACAGTGGCTAAAACTGCCCCCCAGTTTATAGCCTGCTACAGACTACCATCTCAACACCAGGAACTGCACCTGGCCTATGCTGGAATACATGAATATATCAAGTCCTCCAAACCACATTATATTGGGTGACTGAAAATACCCAGACATAGACTGGGAGCATTATACTAGCTCCAACACTGTAGGACAAAAGTTCATAGAATCCATAAACCAAAATGCCCAGGAACAACGTACCACTCCCACAAGAGGGGTAAGCATACTGGATGTGATAATCAGCAACATGGGTACTGGATGGCAAGACGAGAAGTGTATTGCTCACTGGTAAAACCAGACCATAGAGTAATCACACTGGATATACAAATCCTGACCACAGTCCCTGGCCAGAAAACCACAGTGAAAAACATGTGTAAAGCAATATTTGCACTCCTCCAAACTGATGTGGAATCCATTAAAGGTCCGGTGCAGGTGCAAAATATGGGCCACACCTCAGAACCTGTAATAAAGCCATTCCATGAACACTGCCAGGAATGCTTGGATTATGCAATCCTAAATTAAAAAAAGACACAATGCCATACACGCAGGCATCTGGCATGGTGGACACCAGCCATAACCAAACCATGCAAGAGAATGAGGAAGCTACTACATGATAGAGCAAACATAAAAAAAGAAGTAATCACTGATCAGTAGTATGGCAATAAAATATGTCCACACATACAATCCACTAAGGCCAGCCACAACAAGTTGAATCTGTGAATCTTGAGGCAATGTTACACCTGCCCCAATTACACAGACAACCCCCAACTCCCCCCAAGAAATACAAATATATGTGAGAGATGCAACCATCTATCCAAACTGGAGGCTGAGCTCCCTCAACTCAGTACTCCCAAAACTAGTCAGGAGGAGAAGGTAACCACACACACCACAAACCCAGTCCCACATAGACCTATCACAACTGCAAACCAAAGACATAAACACAGAAAAACATTCCCGGAGGCTCGAATTACAAACACACCACACCAACAGAGGACTCCAAAGCAGACACCCAATCAAACAACCTCCAAACATAGCACATGCAACACATAGTACACAAAGCTGGTGTGCCAAACAGTCACAGGCCAGAAGGAGAAACAACATGCCTGATACAGTTGTAATAGGTGACTCCATAGTGAGACATGCTGCTGTCCCGCACACCAGACTAAACAAGTGAAAGGGTACAGTAAGCTGCCTGTAGGCTGCTACAATATGCCACATAACACAAGTATGCAGGTCACCCCAAAGCAAGTAGAAATATGATGCAGTCATAGTTCATGCTGGTGTGAATGACCTGAGATGTACCTCCCCGGACTACATGAAAAGAGACATAGATGAGCACTCCAATTATGTTGTCCAGGCCGGTATGACACTGACCGTTTGCAGCATCCTACCCTCACCAAGAATGATGCCACAGTACAAACATGGAATGATCAGTTATAACAAGTGGCACAATTACTGGTGTCATTCCAAGGGGATCCAATGTCTGTCTGCTTGGGATGTCAAGCTTGACAAGCCACGCAGCTGTTTCAGGGATGGCTTGTACCTGTTACCCCTGGGCGTCTGGATATTGGATAAGGCTTTTGCCACCTCCATAGAGCCTTTCGTAGGCAAGGCTGAAAAGACTAACCCACCACCCTACAAAACATAAGTGGAAAGAAACATAAGGTAATGCTGACCAATGCCAGATGTGTAAACCCCAATATGCATGCTCCCGAGGCCATCCTCAGTATGGAGAACATTGATGTCTGTGCAGTGACAGAAACCTGCTGCAAGCCTCCTGACAGCACACCAGCACTACCAGGTTATACCACATATCATGTGTCATGGCCCCAAAACCTGGAACAAAACATAAAAGGAGGGTGAGTATCCATATTCAGCACAGACACCCATATGTCCAGGTAACTGACAATGCACAAGGCATTGGAGTCCACCCATGTGCAACTAACTGTAGGCAAGACTGCTGTACAGTCTGTAGCATGCTACAGACCACACTCTCACACACAGGAACCCCCCCCCAGCCATCCTGAAGACACTGGACAGTATGAATGTCCCACCAAATACCAAATAAGGTGCTCACAAATTACCACATAGGTGGAAACCATTATGTATGGAAGGAGTAATCAGGGACCTAGGGACACAAGTGGACAGTAACCTGTGGCTAGGATGACTGTCTATATTGGACACCGTATCATGAAAGGATTCACATCTACGTCAACAGAGGTCATTGTGCCTCTATACTGTTCTCTTATCACACCCATAATCTAGTACAATGCCTCATTTGGGATGTACCTTACCTGACACCTGCAGCAGTTAGAAAGACATCAAAGGTACCTCGCCAAGAGGATAAAGGGTCTCAAATATATGTCATATGCTGCCTGGCTGTAGACACCCCAGCTGAATGCAGTCACATACTGCCTACACAGAGGCATTGCATGCCTGTTGTACAAGGCCATGTCCAACACAGGAGTAATGGACATGCTCCACCCCCGAAAACTCAAAGCCATCGGAGCTGTGAGAGTGAGAGATGTCAACCTCAACACATAATGAAATAGGATGTGCTGGAGGGACAGATACATAACCCAGAGGCTCCCCACACCCTGGAACAGAACCCCACCCCATGTTAGGCAGAGCCCCTCACTGATACTCTTCAACAGAAATCTTGCCAAGTGGATGGATGATCATAGAGTTACACTGGGGGTCTTCACTGTGTCACATCCAGACAGAGGCACAGCAAAGCAAATCATAAATGGCCATAATATTCACATAGCAAGGGGTGGCGAAAGACACACACACTCTGGCTAGGCTTACAAATGCCCTAGGGTGGATAGCCTAGTATGAACCTATGAACCTATGAGGATACAAATTGTACAGGACACTAAGGATAATCCCAAGGCTTCCACAACTGATGTTAGGAACCGTGTTGGGAATTCAGAATTCACAGATATGCTCTGAATCACACAAATATTACAAACAACATACCAAACACACACACACATATTGCCAACATACATCCTGACAGGTGCAGTGCAAACCCCCCCCCCCGAATGCAAAATATCTATCCCAGCAGACTGCTGGCCCCCTGACATTGCAGATGCTGAGATAACAGCCAGCATCTACAAAGCAAAACACACAGCAGCAATGGTATGAGATGGTGTCCTGGGCTGAGTCCAACATGGACTCCAAGAAGAATGGAATGCCAAATCACACTACTGCTCAATATCAGCCTTACCACAGGATATGTACCCAAAGAGCAGTGTACAACAACAGTGGTCCTTCTCAACAAAGGTGTTGCCTGAATGGATACTGAAAACTACCACCCCAGAATCCTGAGAAGCTCGGTCTGCACAGCTATGGAAAGGATCAGCATGTACCGCAGACATAAAGATATTGGCGACCTACTGACACCGGACCCTACCCAGTGTGGCTTTCTTAAGTGCAGATCCTGTCTCTAAACATGTTTGACTCATATGAAACAGTCATTAAGGTCATTGATGAGGGCAATGTGGTCCACACAGCGTAGCTGGACCTTGCAAAGGCTTCTATACAATACCCTACGTGTTTATTATAGATATGCTCACCAGCTTAAATATAAACCCATATGTTAGTAGAGGGGTTGCAAACCAGACCAAGGACAGAACTGACATGGTCAGACATGCTGCAGCAATGTCAGACTACAAACCAGATATAACTGACATCCCACAAGGCTTGGTCCTGGGACCTCCCTCGTCTGGTATATATGTCCCATAGGTACAGGCCAACATGGAAGGACTGTGTCTGAACATGTTTGCAGAGGACTACAAACTGCTCACCATATGTGACCCTCCAGCTGACACAAGCATCCCACAAAAGGGCCACATAGGAACAGACAACTGGTGCCATAGCCATGTCAGCAAGCTAATTGCAGAAAAGTGTATAGTCAACCCCCGTGGATGTACAGTAAGTGCCCACCAATTACCACATAGGTGTTAACCCATTACGTACTTAACATGTAATGAGAGACCTGGGGACACAAGGTGATAGATATCCTGCATTGGACAAACATGTGGCTGTAGTGTTTACAGAAACGTACCATATACCCACCTAATCATGAAGGTTGTCAGATCTAGATAAGGGGAGGTTATTGTGGCTCTGCAGTCATCCTTCATCAGCGTTAAAATTGACTACAATAGCCCCTGTGGGATGTACCTCAGCAGACACCTCCATCAACTGTAAAGTCCCCAACAGTACCTCACCAGGAGTATCAAAGAGCTTGCACAGATGCCATGTGTTGCCTGATTAAACAAACTACAGCTACACACTGCCATACTGCCCACTCAGAGGCAAGCTGTGCCTGATGTATAAAGCCATGTCCAAGCTGGTATCAATAAACATGCTGCACCTTGTACAATCTGAATGGCAGTGAGCTATGCACATGAGAGACCTGAACCCCAGCACTGACATACATAGGACAAGCTGTACTGCATGATCCATAACACAGAAGCCATCCCCACCCATGAGTAAACTCCCAGTACACGCTATCCATAGAGTCACTCATCGATTCTCCTCAAGAGGAATCTTGATGAGTGGATGGGAGATGGTAGGTTTATCCTGGGTATCACTGTTATGTCACAGGTAGACAGAGGCACAGTATACTAACCATGACATATGTCATGGCAAACCCCACTTACAATGTGTGTCGAAGGACAAACACACTCTCCGACTAGCATTAGAAATGGCCTAGGGCACATCGCTAGTGTTTGCAAATGTACACCTATGTTGTGGAATACACTACCAATGTTGGACAAGCCTGGTTTAAGTAGTTCATATCTGAACATAATGCAATATGGTCAGATGTGGACAACTGGCCCCTAACCAGGCTATTGTGCTCACTATGGAAATGTAAAGCAGTGATAGGACTAAAGCCCAGGATACTGTCCACCACAGTCAAAGTACTGAACCAGTACACTATACAGTACTACAGTGTTAGGTCAGTATGAAAGGATGTTGACAACTGTATGCAAAGTATCCCATGCAAACCCTGCAGGCACAGTATAATCCCTGTTGTGTTCACACACAAAGCAGTTGGACAGTAACTACACAACATGACACACAACACACAACCATAAACGGGAGATTTTTGTTGAAGTTCACACCCATCCACAAATGTGGTGGGCTGCAGAGTTCAACATATGGAAAGCTCACACTGGGCATGATCACACACTTTGATAAATGAGACATGTCAGACAACATGCCATGGGAAGGCTGAACTGGGCATGCTCACACACTTAGGCCAAATCTCAGTTTAGCAGTTGGCCACACACATCTGGTATTTGTACGTGTTATTCCAGGAACCAACCACATTACAGCAATCTGCCCAGTGCACACAGTTAAATGACTACAGAGACATACGTGATATAGTGGATCCCTCCCATATGCAAACATCTTCCACAGATACACAAGTTGTTCATACAAACAGGGAATGCTATGGCAATAAAGACCTGCAAACAGTCTGTCAGCAACAAATAATGTGCATTTGACAATTAAACATATGGGTGTAGAGGTCAACACTAGGCTGTTTGCCCTAGGAAATGACAGCCAAGCCAGAGTGTGCTTGGCATCTGCCTCCCCACAGGATGCACATTCCCCTTTCTAAACACTGATGATGTCAGCACCCTATAAGCACAGCAGGAGAAGGGAAATCTCCCAGTAATGCGAATAGCGTGCTCTGCTAATGCGTCCGTCTCAAGTGTCATAACATAGTTAGGTAGGGGTTTAAATCCTGCAAATGCTTAGTGTGTGTGTGTGTGTGTGTGTGTGTGTGTGTGTGTGTGTGTGAGTGGGGTTGGTGTGTTTGCAAGTCTGTGTGAGGGAAATGTCCCTTTGGGCAACTGGGAAAACACACTACAGGATGCACATTTCCCTTTCTAACACTGATGATGTCAGCACCCTATAAGTATAGCAGGAGAAGTGAAACCTCCCAGTAATGCGAATAACGTGCTCTGCTAATGCATCCGTCTCGAGTGTCATAACATAGTTAGGTAGGGGTTTGAATCCTGCAAATGCTCTGTGTGTGTGTGTGAGTGGGTTTGGTGTGTGTGCAAGTCTGTGAAGGAAATGTCCCCTTTGGCAACGGGGAAAACACACTACAGGATGCACATTGCCCTTTCTAAACACTGATGATGTCAGCACCCTATAAGTACAGCAGGAGAAGGGAAACCTCCCAGTAATGCGAATAGCGCGCTCTGCTAATGCATCCGTCTCAAGTGTCATAACATAGTCAGGTAGGGGTTTGAATCCTGAAAATGGCAAGTGCGTGTGTTTGGATGAGGGGGGTTAGTGTGTGTGCAATTTTGTGTGAGGGAAATGTCCCTTTTGGCAACTGGGAGAACAGACTACAGGATGCACATTCCCCTTTGTAAACACTGATGATGTCAGCACCCTATAAGTACAGCCGGAGAAGGGAAACCTCCCAGTAATGTGAATAGCGCGCTCTGCTAATGTGTCCATTTCAAGTGTCATAACATAGTCAGGTAGGGGTTTGAATCCTGCAAGTGTGTGTGTTTGGATGAGGGGGGTTAGTGTGTGTGCAATTTTGTGTGAGGGAAATGTCCCTTTTGGCAACTAGGAGAACAGACTACAGGATGCACATTCCCCTTTCTAAACACTGATGATGTCAGTACCCTACAACTACAGCAGAAGAAGGTATGTGGCATGGACAATGACTTGAGTCATATGTGTCCATGCCTCTGACTGACCTGTATGCTTGTGTTATGTGGTGGACCATAGTGCCCCACGGGCATATCACTGTGACCTTCAACTTCTCCAGCCTGGTGAGCGTGACTACACTGTACCGGACAATAAAGGTAGCTAACACAACTGTGGCAGGTGTGTTGTCTAGCCGTACAGGCTGTGACTGTTTGGCACACAGGATTTGTGTGCTATGTGTTATGCATGATGTGTTCAGGTATAACGTATACCTGTGTGCCAGCTGCAGAGGTGTGTGCCGCTCAGGCAGGATGCTATTCTAAGGCTCCAAAAATAGCCCAGTGTGTTCACGTACTTGTATTGCTGTCAGTGTAGGTCTACATCAGACTGGTATTGTAGTCACTGTAGTATTGCATGCCACCTGACAGGTTATGCCAGTACTGGGTTCAGAGTGCTTAGTCCCCAGTTTGGCTATGTGGTTCCATCTCATACATGTGTTGTACGTCCATGTGGAGGGGAGAGGGTTGACTGTGTACATGTGGCAGCTGTGACATTGCCACATGACCCACATATTCCACAACTGTACCATAGAGGTGACTGACAACTGACCTTTGCACATGCTACCATAGTATTGTGATTGCCATGGTGATTAACAGCACATAGGGCCAATGGGGAACAAGGTACATAGGTTCATAGGTTCATAGGTTCATACTAGGCTATCTGCCCTAGGGCATTTAAGAACCTAGCCAGAATGTGTTTGGCTGTCGCCATCCATTGTAAATATATCTTGCCATGCCCTTTTCCGAGGTTAGTATACTGTGCCTCTGTCTAACAGTGACACAGAAGTGATACCCGGGGTAAACCTACAATGTCCCATCCACTCAGCAAGATCCCTCTTGAAGAGAGTCAATGAGGGACTCTGCCTAACCTGGACTGGGATTTTATTCCAGAGTGAAGTGAGCCTCTGGGTTATGAATCTGTCCCTCCAGCATGTTCTGTTTATTTCAGTGCTGAGGTTCAGGTCTCTCAAGCGTGTAGCCCGAAGGGATTTGGATATTCTCAGGTGCAGCATGCCCATTAATTCTGGGTTTGACATGGCGTTATACATTAGGCACAGAATGCCTCTGAACAGGCGGTATGCCACTGAGTAGAGCTGGGGTTTCTTTAACCGGTCAGCATATGGCATCTGTTTGATCCCTTTGATCCTCTTGGTGAGGTACTTTTGGGGTCTTTCCAGTTGCTGCAGGTGTCTGGTAAGGTACATCCCAACAGGGGGATTGTACTCAATTATGGGCCTGATGAGGGATGAGTAAAGAGGCACGATGCCCTCCCCTGATGTAGATGTGAATCTCTTCATCATGGGGTGGGCTATATAAAATGTCTTTCTAACCACTTTGGCCACGTGGTTGTCAAATGAGAGATTGCTATCAACTTGGGTCCCCAGGTCCCTAATTACTTCTTCTGTATGTAATGGAGTATCACCGATGTGGTACTTTGTGGGCACTTTTTTTGCCAAAGGGGATGACCATACACTTATTTGCATTCAGCTGGAGGCCATGGCTCTGGCACAAGTAGTCTGTTTCTATGAGGCCCTTTTGGAAGATGCTTGTGTCGGCTGGAGAGTCGATTATGGCGGCCAGTTTGCAGTCACCTGCATATTTGGTTAGCCACAGTCCTTCCGTGTTGGTCTGTACCTCTGATAAATATATATACCAAACAAGAGAGGTCCCAGGACTGAGCCTTGTGGGACACCACTTGTAACTGGTTTGGAGTCTGGCATGGCTCCAGCAATTCTAACCATGTGGGTTCTGTCCTTGAGCCAGTGTGCAATCCATCTAGTGACATAGGGGCTTATATTTAAGCTGGTGAGCTTCTCTAGAATGCCCGAGTGGGGTATTGTATCGAAGGCTTTTGCAAGGTCCAGGTAGGCTGTGTTGACCACCTTCCCCTCGTCAATGGCCTTGGTGACTGTATCAAAGAAATCAACCAGGTTTGAGAGGCAGGATCTGCCCTTAACAAAACCAAACTGGGTATGAACCAGTGTCTGTAGGTCCCCAATATCTATATGTATGTGGTCCATGATGATCCTTTCCATAGCTCTGCAGACCAAGCTAGTGTGGCTTATGGGGCGATAGTGTTCAGGATCCGTTGAGGCACCTCCTTTCTGTAGAGGGACCACTGTTGCTGTACGCCACTCTTTGGACACATATCCTGTAGTAAGGCTGGGATTGAACAGTAGTTTTATGTTTGGTTGTAGCACGTCTTGGAGTTCATGTAGGACACAGCCCGGGACACTGTCTGGTCCCATTGATGCAGTGTGTATTGCTTTGGAGAGGGCGGCTCTTACCTGAGCATCTGAGATGTCAGGGGGGCAGCACTCTGCTGGGATACATATTTGCACTTTCGGTGTGGAGGGGGGGAGATGTTTGCGCTGAACCTGTCAGCTAGAATGTTGGCAATGTCTGTGGGTTTGGTGTTTCTATTGACATTTTGGACTACCTCTGAGCATATCTGGGAATTACCACCCAGGTTCCTAACATAACTAAAGAAAGCCCTGTGCAATTTCTCTCAAAGCTGGCCTTAGACAATCTTATGAGTGCCTGTAATTATTTGCTAATACTGATCAGTGATGCCTTCCCTTTTTGGGATTCTGCTGTATCATTTAGTAGCTTCCTCCTTCTATTGTGTAGTTTGTTAATGGCCGGGGTCCACCAGACAGGACGTCTGCCTTTGGAGGATTGGGTCTTGGTTTTATTCGGGATCACATGATCCATGCAATCCTGAAGGTGTCCATAGAATGCGTTTATAGAGGAATCTGCGGTCTGGTCTGTACTTTCCACAGGCCCGGGGGCTTTGAAGGTTTCCACCTCAGTTTTGAGGAGTGTGAATTTGCTTTAGAGAAGTTGTTCACTGTGGTGTTCTGGGCAGGGGGTGGGGTCGGGATGTGGATATCCAGTGAGATTAGTTTATGGTCTGATCTTACCAGTGAGGGATACACTTCTGGTGTGGAGCATAGAGTCCCCATGTTGGTGATGATCAGGTCCAGTATGTTTCCCCTTCTTGTGGGAGTGGTAACAAGCTGTTCCATAGCATTTGAGCTCATATATTCTAGGAATCTTTGGCCTAGGGTGTTGGAGCTAGAGGCATGCTCCCCGTCTATGTTTGGGTAGTTGACGTCGCCCAATATAATGGTGTTTGGAGAGACTTTCATATGTCCACTGTTGACAGGACGCCCGTGGGAGTGGTTACTGACTTGAAACGGTAGTTTTATTGGCCAAAAGGGGTCATTTCTAAAACTCCTTCATCTTCCTCTCTTAAAACCTAGTTGCCTCATGGTTTTGGCGTCTTTTCAGGCTTGTTGGCTGTTGGTGAAGCACCCACCAAGAGGAGAAAACGCTGAGAGAAGAAAGGAGCCACTTTTGAGATTTTAAGTATTTTTCCTCTGTTTATTTGATAAGTTTTTCTACATCGCTGCCTAGTTTGAGCATTTTCTGGCTTGTTAAACTTGATTTCTGCATTAGTAGCTGTATTTAGAGCACAACCAATAGCTGTATACTGAATTTCCTGTTTGCACTTAATTTTAAAATAGTTTTTTCTCAAAACTTGCATATTTTCTGTCTTTGACCTAGCACTCTTGTGTGGGGTCATTTACTGCACTGTTATAACTTGATATTACTTGTGAACCTCTGCTATCTCTGAAAAAACGAAAACAAAAAAAAATCTTGCTTTTTCCCACTTTTCTGAGATTTAAAAAAGTTCAAGTTACAGGCTTGCTGTTCTTGAACTGTTTTGTAAGTTTCTGTGAGGCCATTTTTGCTTGGGCTAAAGGAAAGTCTCTCTGTTGATCAGTGGCAGTGGTAAACATTGAGCTGCTTCCCTGCCCCCGTGGGAGTGGTTACTGACTTGAAACTGTAGTTTTATTGGCTGTTTTGGGTCAATTCCTGGCTCTTTCCAGCCCCTGCTATCAAGCACGCTTTAGAGTGCTTTAGCGCGGAGTTGCCACTAGAGCAGCATCGGGCAGCGCTGGTTTAACAAGGTTAAACTTTTTCTGGCTCCATAAAGTCTGTTCTTCATTTTTTCCCTTAGAACTGCTCTACTAGTAATCTAAACAGTATATCCCTTAACTAAAAAGCGCAGCATTTGTTCCTAAAAGCTTTTATTTGTCTTAAAAGCATCTTCTTTTCAGGTTTAGCACTTCTGTATTATACAAAGTCCCTCACTAGCAAACCTCACCCCAGGAGTACCCACTTCCTTACTAAGTCCTCTCTTATTCAGTTACACCCCTAACTTCTAAATTTCTCTAGCATGTAGAAGGGCCAGATGCTGGCGTCCTCTCCTGTCCAGTTGGTGAATTTGGGAATATTGAGGCAATGTTACAATTGCCTCATGTACACTGACAACCCTCTCCTCCTCCCACATAACACAAATACTTGCGAGAGATGCAGCTATTTAGCCAAACTGGAGGCTGAGCTCTCTCAACTCAGGACTGGCAAGACCAGACAGGAGGAGAAGGCAACTACACACACCACAAAACCAGTCTCACATAAAGCTATCACAACAATGAATCAAACACATAAACACACAAAGTCATACTCGGAGGCTCTGAGCAAAAATTTACCTAAACAGCAGAGGCCTCCAAAGCAGACATCCAAGCAACTGCCACCTCATGACAACACCAAAGGCAACACATAAACCACAAAATCAGTGTGCAAAGCAGTCACAGCCCTTAAGGCCAAATACAACACCAAACATACTTGTCATAGGTGACTCCATAGTCAGACACACTGACGTCCCACTCACCAAACTGAACAAGGAGAGAGTCACAGTAAGCTGCCTATCGGGCGCTAGAATCCGCCACATAACACAAGCACTCGGGTCACTCCACAGCAAGTACAAATATGACACAGTCATTGTCCATGCTGGTGTGAACGACCTGAGACGTACCTCCCTGGACTACATGAAAAGAGACATAGAGGAGCTCTCTGATTATGTAGCCCAGGCAGGTATGACCCTGACCCTGAGCAGTATCCTTCCTTCACCAAGAATGATGCCACAACATAGAGACAAGATGATCAGCTTTAACAATTGGCTTAATTTCTGGTGTCATTCAAAGGGTATCCAGTGTCTGTCTGCCTGAGATGACATGCTTGACGAGCCACGCTGCTTCACAAGGGACGGCTTGCACCTGTCACCCCTGGGATTCCGGATATTGGCTAAGGCTCTTGCCACCCCCATAGTGCCTTTTTTAGACAAGGCTCAAATTCTAAACCTACCACCCTAGAAAACAAAAATGGGAAGAAACTAAGGGTAATGCTGCTCAATGCCAGAAGTCTAAATCTCAAAATGCACGCTCTCGAGGCCTTTCTCAGTATGGAGAACATCGATGTCTGTGCTGTGACTGAAACCTGGTTCAAGGCTCCTGAGAGCACCCCGGCACTATCAGGTTTTACCTCATATCATGCGTGCCCCAAAACCGGACCACACCACAAAAGGAGGGGGTGTATCCATATTCATCAAGGATACCCACACCTCCAGGTTGGTGGCAACGCACAAAGCATCGGAAACCATCCAGGTGCAATTAACCATAGGCAAAACTGCTCTACAATTTGTAGCATGCTACAGGCCACCCTCTCAAACTCAGGAACCCCACACAGCCTTCCTGAAGACACTGGAGGGTATAAATGTATCTCCAAACACCATTATATTGGGTGACTTCAACTACCCGAATATAGACTGGGAACATTACTCAAGCCCCAACTTTCTAGCCCAAAGGTTCCTGGAGTTCATAAATTCAAATGCCATGGAACAACTAGTCACCGTTCCCACAAGAGGAGGAAATATACTAGATCTCATCATCACAAACATGGGGACAAAATGCTCCACACCGGAAGTATATCCCTCATTGGTGAGATCAGATCACAAACTTATCTCACTGGAAATCCACATCCCGCCCCCACCCCAAACAAAAAAGACCACAGTGAAGAACTTCTCTAAAGCAAACTTCACACTACTCAAGACTGGTGTGGTATCCTTCAAGGCCCTCACAACCACAACCCAAGCTGCGGAAGCCCTTACAAATGCCTTCTACGAACACCTCCAGGACTGCATGGATTAGGCAATCCCTAATAAAACCAAGACTCTTTCCACCAAGGGCAAACGTCCAGTCTGGTGGACCCCAGCCATAAACAAACTTTACAATAAGAGGAGAAAGCTGTTACATGATAGAGCAAAATCCATAAAAGAGAAGACACCCATGATCATTATAAATAAAAAAATACGAGCACTCATAAAATCATCCAAGGCCAAATTTGAGAGAAAAACTGCAATAGATTCAAAAGACAATCATA
Source organism: Protopterus annectens (assembly GCF_019279795.1). NCBI lineage: Eukaryota > Metazoa > Chordata > Ceratodontiformes > Protopteridae > Protopterus > Protopterus annectens. The sequence continues at coordinate 1,826,431,008 of NC_056737.1, forward strand.
AGGCCTTCTTCAGCTATGTTAGAAACCTGGGTGGAAACTCCCAGATATGCGCAGAATTAGTCCAAAATGATACAAAAATCACTGAACCCACAGACATTGCCAACATACTGGCAGACAGGTTCAGTGCAAACTTCACCCCCTCCCAAAAGGAGAGATAACTATCCCAGCGGAGTGTAGCCTCCCAGACATCTCTAATGCGCAGGTGAAAGCTGCTCTCTAAAGCTAAAACACAGCATCAATGGGACGGATGGTGTCCCTGGCTGTGTGCTACAGAACTCAACGAGGAACTAAACCCGCATATAAGGCAGCTGTTTAATCTTAGCCTTACCACAGGATACGTGCCCAAGGAGTGGCGTCACGGCAACTGTGGTCCCACTCCACAAAGGCGGTACCTCACGGACTCTGAAATTACGCCCCATAAGCTTAACAAGCCTGGTCTGCAAAGCTATGGAGAGGATCATAATGGAACTCATAAACAAAGACATAGGGACTTGCAGACATTGGACCCGACCCAGTTTGGCTTTGTCAAGGGCAGATCATGCCTTTTGAACTTGGTCGACTTCTTCAAAACAGTCACCAAGGCCATTGATGAGGGAAAGGCAGTCCATACAGCCTACCTTGACCTTGCAAAAGCTTTCGACACAATACCCCACTCGGGTATTAGAGAAACTTACCAGCTTAAATGTAAACCCATATGTCACAAGATGGGTTGCAAACTAGCTAAAGGACAGAACCCACAGGGTTAGAGTTGCTGGCACCATGTCAGACTCCAAGCCGGTCACAAGTGGGGTCCCACAGGGCTCAGTCCTTGGCCCCCTGTTGTTCGGCATCTATTTCTCAGAAGTACAGGCAAACATAGGAGGACTATGGCTGACAAAGTTTGCAGATGACTGCAAACTGGGCGCCATAGTGGAAAGTACATCGGACACAGATATCCTTCAGAGGGTCTCACGAAACTGATAACTGGTGCCAGAGCCATGGCCTGAAGTTAAATGCCAAAAAATGTATAGTCATACCCTTCGGGAAAAACAAGGTAACCCCAAGCTACCATATAGGTGGCAATCCATTAAGCACAGAAGAGGTTATCAGGGACCTGGGGACCCAGGTTGACAGTGGCCTTTCTTTGACACTCACATTGCTAAAGTGGTTAGAAAGACCTTCTACATTGCCCACCTGATCATGAAGGGATTCACATCCAGATCAAGTGAGGTCATTGTTCCCTGTACTCTTCACTTATCAGACCAATGATCGGGTACAATGCCCCATTCGGGATGTATCTCACCCGACACCTGCAGCAATTGGAGAGACCCCAAAGTTCCTCACCAAAAGGATAAAGGGACTCCAAAATCTGTCATATGCTGCCAGACTGAAGAAACTCCAGCTCTATTCAGTCGCATACCGCCTGCTCAGAGGTGACCTGTGCCTGACATACAAGGCCATGTACAACCCGAATTAATGGACATGCTCCACCTCAAAAATCCAAATCTACCAGATCCACTAGAGCAAGTGACTTAAACCTTAGCACGAATATAAATAGGACATGCTGGAGGGATAGATTTGTCACCCAGAGACTCCCTATGCTGTGGAATAAAATCCCAGTCCATGTGAGGCAGAGCACCTCGCTGGCTCTGTTCAAGAGAAATCTTGACCGGTGGATGGGAGATCGTAGGTTTACCCCGGGAATCATCTCTGTGTCACTGCTGGACAGAAGCACAACAAACTAATGGGCACAGTATTTTTTAACATAAGGGGTGGCATAAGCCACAAAACTTTGGGCTAGGCTTATAAATGCCTTAGGGCAGATAGCCTAGTATAAACCTATGAACCTATGAACCTAAGTGCAGTTCTTGGGTTTGGGAGGATGGTCTGTAGCAGGCTACAACCTGGAAGGCAGTTTCACCCATTGTTAGTTGCACATGGATAGTCTCTGATGCTTGGTGCTTTGCCACCAACCTGGAGGTGTGGGTATCTTTGATGAATATCAATACTCCCCCTCCATTTGTGGTTCGTTCCAAGTTTTGGGGCTGAAAAGCATGGCATGAGGTATAACCTGGTAGTGCTGGGGTGCTCTCATAGCCCTGAACCAGGCATCTGTTACTGCACAGATATTGATGTTCTCCATGCCAAGGAGAGTTTCGGGTGCATGCATCTTGAGGTTTAGACTTCTGGCATTGGGTAGCATTACTCTTAGTTTCTTATCCCTTGTGATACCTATGAAGGTGGGTTTTCATTTGAGCCTTGCCTAACATAGGCACTATAGGGGTAGCAAAAGCCTTTGCCAATATCTGAAAGCCCAGGGGTGACAGGTGCAAGCCGTCCCTAGCGAAGCAGGTGGTTCAACAGAAGATGAATATGTGAGGGTGTAGTGCCTGTGATTAGTTAGCAGTAGCATATATGACTGCTCACGTGGACAAATGCCAGGTAAGTCATATGCAATGTGTCACAGGCAACGTACATGTGAACAGGACAAACAGTGACATTCTGTCAAGTGAGACATGGACATACATATAGTAAGCTATGCAGATGACACTAGGAGTCCACAGAAGCTCTGTAACTATGCATCGCAGGTGGGATCAGTATTCCAGTGTAATTGCAAGCAAACATGCATGCAAACACAGCTACAGTAAGCAGGGCTGCATGTAGTCCATTGTACAACAAACAAGCTGTACCACTGTAGGTAACACTGCAAATATGCAGGCACTATGCACATGTACATGGAAATACACAGGTCAGATGGCTAGGGTCCATTCTCTGCGCACACAAGTGTACAGACCATGTACTGTCAGGATGTACAATAACTGGATGGAAACCCATGTGCTCATACCTGCAGTAATACATATGTCAAATAACAGACACTGAGCCTTCACTCAGTGGTTCCATACTTAGTAGGATGTATGCTACCTGGCCTGCCACCACAGTATCCCTGACATGTATGGGGACTCTCCCTCCTGTGACAGTTAGTTTTGTGTGTTGGGGCTGTCTAGCATGGTATGAGATGTGAGCTTGCAGTGCTAGGGTGCTCCTGTGTGTCCTGTACCAGTCGTGTAGTACTGCACACATATCAACATCCTCAGACATCCGCATTGCAGAGTCCAGTGTGGGCAACATGCCACTTGCAGTTTACATGTCCATCAATGCGTATTAATACATTCATTACCTTATCCCCTGTGCTACCTATGTATGTAGCCTTCTGTTTACATCCTTACCACCAGTATGCCAACATGTGCAGATGATACACTATGGTACTTACCATGGGTGTAGACAACAGTACATGACAATCACACCCTTACTGCATCAGGCATGCTGTGATATACCCACAATTATTTCAGCACACATTACTGTTAACAACATGATACTATTACTACACATCTATGTAGTCACCCTGTGCATCAGCAACATGTTAACCTGTACCTGCACTGATGTTACAGATTGCAGGAGGTGGCACAGTTTCATCATATGCACAGGGTGTGAACTTGGTATGCCTGAGTCAGTGACCGATACCACCGATTGACATGTATGTGTATATGTGTTGGTGAGGGACAGCAGTACAAGGTGGGGCAATGTTGATGCAGTGTGTGCGTGCATGCGGCAGCCCTAGGTGTTGTCAGTTTGCATGTTTGTATGGATGCACACAGTTCCACCTCATGGCTGCCATATACTGGTGTTTGTGGACAGCCACAGACTGTACCTGCCAGGTCATACAGATCAGTGTCTCTGGCCACGGACACGGCACCTGTGCCTTGCAGGGGTGCTACGGACCGTATCCGGTACCAACCCTGACTGGGTACTGTCATCAGAAGCAGGAGTTCATTGACTGGACACAGATCCCTGTTGGGCCTGGCCAGAGCCACGTGCACGTGGTCTCCTGGGGCAGTCTGATGACAGCAGAGACCCAGCATTGCTGGGGCTGCTGCTGGCACTATGGTGGCGGCTGCGGCCCTGTTGTCATCCACGACAACTGCCAGCTGCTTCTGTTGCTGGCATACACCCATGTCGACGCCTCAACCGTCCACCATCGCCCTGGCTCATGGACATGTAGTTGTGGAACCGGTCTAATATGTCCCCACAACGTCTGTCTATGACATCAGTGAAATTACGGATGGCAGCCGCAATGTCACGCATACTGTCAGTCATGGCTGTGTGACATGCTGTCAGCTCCCTCAGACCCTGTCTGGTGTACCGTTCCATACGTGACTGTGCCTGCATTACAGCTCAAAACATAGCTGAGGTTGTAAGTCCTCTGTGGGCACGTCTGACAGGGGCAGTATGCCCACGGATGCTCCCACGAGAACCCCTGGACATCTGTCTGTGTGGTACCATCTCTGGGCCATGCCCATGGCTGCTGTGTGGGGAGGCATGTGCCACACATACCACATTACCCTGGTCAATGCCCACTGTATGCTGTCCATCACCTAGGGACATTGGTGACAAAGGGTGTATTGGCAGGATAACTGTGTGCATTGATGGGGTTGACAGCTGTGTACTGTCAATCAGCTGACCAATGACGGACCCTGGCATACCTTCCTGTGCCATTACACAGATGTCATCATTTTCAGTACCCATGGCACCTGATTCAGGTTCCCTGCTGCATGACACCAGAGCAGCACCAGAACCTGTGGGAGGGAAACAGGAAACACAGTTTACAATGTCTACACATTACCAGTGATGCACACATCCACACATGCACAGGTCCAGACATGCACACATGCACACGTGCACACATGCAAACATGCACAGGTGCATAGGTGCACACATGCACACATGCACACATGTGCACGTGCATGCACATGCACACATGCACAGGTGCACACGTGCACATGCACACATGCACACATGCACGCATGCACAGGCGCACAGGTGCACAGGTGCATACATGCACACATGCGCACATGCACACATGCACACGTGCATGCACATGCACACATGCACAGGTGCACACATGCGCACATGCACACATGCACACATGCGCACATGCACATATGCACACATGCACACATGCACAGATGCACACATGTGCACATGCACACATGTGCACGTGCATGCACATGCACAGGTGCACACATGCGCACATGCACACTTGCACACATGCACACATGCACACATGCACACATACACAGGTGCACATGCACACAGTTTCACACAATTGTACAGTTCTCAGTATGCGTGATATCAACACACAGACATAGACACACCTACATGCATACAAAGAGCACTACTAAGTGAGCCTAATATTACTATTACTATCGAGACTATTACAGGTATTGTTAATACACACTCACCAGCATGGATAGTCTGCATTGCTGTTACACCGGAGGGACCTGCAGATGTGAAGAAACTAATGTCAGTGGGCACAACTGTGCCATTGTTACCGATTATGATACAGGTCAGTAGTACAACAGTCGCCTTTCACAGGTCAGCTGCTAATATTGAGGATATCACACTTGCACATTAAATACTATGGTGACAGCTACAAACCAAGGACACACCTCACACATGCATTAACTACCAGTGTATACAACAGTCAACTATACATATGGCATATTAACTGCACGCTCACTGTCTTGCTGCTGCGTGGCTCCAGCCTCCATCATAATGCATGTCTGCTGCTGTTGTTGTTGCTGGCGGACTGGAGCCACTACACTCATGAGTAGTCCCTCCAGTCTGGTGAGTGGGGGATGTGTAGCCACCCCACCACCTGTGGTGACCTGTTGCCTGTGGATATCCGACGCACGCTGATGGACATTTCTGATTAAATCACTGCAGTGATGTCGTACCTGCTCATATGTCCTATTATGCGTGCCTATGTCATTTACCCGACGGACCAGGTCTTGCCACAGTGCAGCCCACTCCTGCTGATTCTGGCTGGTGCGGGAAAAGAGTATTGCATAATCCCGCACCAGGCTCTGGTGTATCTCCTCATCCTCAGCTGTGGAGTAAGCGGGATTCCGCGGGTGAGCCATGTACCTGAAAAAGAAAATAACCTGATATCAGCAATATATGTCAGCAGAATTTGGCACATGTACTACACATGCTACTCGACTGTTATGATACAACATATCTCACATATATAGCATCTGTCTGTCTATTGGTGGATACACATGTAAATGGCCAGGTATCAGTGCTCAGCCAGCAACTGTGCAACAGTACCTGGCACACTCCATACGACATACTACCAAACCCCAGCAGTCAGAACACTGATTCAGGTCCAGAGCACCTCCTTACTCTGGGGGTTTGTATCTAGGTACTGTATGGCCTACATCATCAACTACTGTGAGCTGACCACACACTAATTGCCCTGGATGTACATATCCCACCTCCACCACCAGCACAAATGACTATAGTGAATAACATTGCAGATGCAAACTTTACACTTTGTAACAGTGACATGGTATCCTTTCAGCCCACTGGGCAAGTGGCTGATACAACCCACAATGCTGACCCCTACACAAATGCTTTCTACAGACATCTCCGAGAATGCATGGATCATGCAATCCCATATATGACGAAGATACTCTCCACAAAGTGACAGCATCCTGTCTGGTGGACCCCAGCCATAGACAGATTGTATTACAAAAGATGGAAGCTACTGCAAGACAGAGCATAATTCCATAAAGAGAAGGCATGTCTGAGTAGCACTAGTAAGGATCTATTTTCCATCATACAAACATCCATGGGCAACTTTGAGAGGGAAATCAAGAGGGACACTACAGATAACCAGAAGGCCTTCTTCAGTTATGTTAGCAACCTGGTCAGAATCCATCCTCTATGCCCATAGTTAGTACACAACAACAAATATTTCACTGAAACCACAGATATTGACAACATTGTGGCAGACAGGTTCAGTGCAGGTGTCATCCTGCCCTCTCCCCCAAAATAAGACATAGTTATCCCAGCTGACTGTAACCTCCCTGTCATCACAGATGTCCAGGTGAGAGCCGCCCTCATGAAAGCAGAATACACAACATGACTGGGACCTGATGGTATCCCCAGTTGCATGCTACATAAACTCTGACAGGAGCTAAACACACATATAGAAGTGCTATGTAACACTAGCCTGACTACAGGATATGTACCTGTACACTGGCGCACAGCAGCAGCAGTGGTTCCACTCCACAAAGGAGGCACCTCAACATACCAATACAATACAACACAATACATTACATTACAATACAATACTATACAATATGATATTGCCCCTGGGACTACAGCAGCATACTGTTCTGCTACCCTGACCATTGTGACACGTGGTGTGATGGTACCTGCTGCTGTCACACAGTTACACAGGGTGACTCATATGGCATATTACCTATCTGACATTTAGCAGGGGTATGTGTGACATGTACTCATGGGGAGTCTTGCTTCTTAACACTGTGTGGTTTATTGCAGGGTATGTCTTATCTGTGGGTAGGAACTTTTACCTACACATGTGCTCTCTACTGCTGTGGCATGGACGACACACAGCAGTCATTTAGGTTGTGGATGGTGTGAGGTGTTATTATGGTTGTTGGACATCTGTCATGGGTGTGACTTACATATGTTAATGCGGGAGTGGTAACCTCTGTGTGGGTAGTATGTGTGTACTCTGTGGTGTTGTCAGTCACTGTGCATTGGTAATGTGTTTGAGTGCATTGTCACATTGTTGTACATGTCACTGTGTCCTTCTCCATATCTGTAGCTGTCATGTGAGGTCCATACCATGGCATCCATTATGTGGTGTGGAGGGGTACACCGACCTACATGTCCATAGCTGACACACCATGTCTGCTGACACATACCATGTGCAGGTTTTCCAGGAATAGTGTGCCACTGTGAATATCATTGGGGGCACTATTGTACACATTTATGACCCTGTTCACCCCTGACACATGCAGTGGTGGGCAGCCAATCACATATCTGGTGGTTACTGGTGTAGGTGATTTGAAATGGAGTATGGTACTCCAGTTTTGACACTGGTGTTCACTCCATGCCTTTGTCACCAGGCACCTGTTGTAATACATCTGTACACATGTGCCTCACTCAGAATATATATACATCTCTCTCTCTCTATATCTATATCTATATATATATATATATATATATATATATATATATATATATATATCTATGTCTGTATACATATACACATATATAGATATATATATATTGATGTACATATATTGCTATAGATATGGAGGGGGGCACAGAGGGGGTGAGAGTGACAGAGGGGGTGGGGCAGGGGGTGTTGATGTCGTCATATACAGTCATACCTGTAGATAGTCCGATCAGTCTGTCTATGTATATGTATCTACATATATCTATATCTGTATGTGTGCATTACATATATATGTTTGTACATATTCTAACTATCTACATCTGTCTATGTATTCCTACATCTCTCTCTATGTATGTATACATATATGCATATCATATATATATATATATATATATATATATATATATATATATATATATACATACATATTTTGACATACATACGTATCCATATGATAGACAGGTATATCAACATGTTTGTCTACCATACTGTATACACACACTAACATACTGCTAAACATACATAACTGTGAAACCTACTTTGTACATTGCACTACAACCTACAGTCAACCTACATTGATATGTGCACATAGATGCTCTCACATACAAATGTATGTACAGCCTTCACTGATAGTTGCTGTATGTCCCCTGCCCTTTACACATCTTCATATACATATGGATACAGACCAATGACACATATGGAGGGTTCACAGTATGTAGACCTTTATAGTATTACTTTACATTACCTGTGTTTGTCACAGCTGCTTGTGTTGCCGTCTGGTTTTCTGTCCTGCTGCTCCACTTCCCAGTTGTCAGCTTTCAGGTGGCTGTTGCTGAACAGTTTTGTTTGTATCTGCTTAATTTAAATTTTCTCTGTCTCTCTCTCTCTCTCTCTCTCTGTCTGTCTGTCTGTCTCTCATGTCCTCCTCAGGGTGCAATGAAAGTATTGCATGTGTGGACTGGGAGTACAGCATACTTTTGTAGGTATCTGCATATGTCCATGTGATGGCCTCTGCACCATTTGTTAGCCAGCATTTGCTAATTGCATGCAGCCAGTTGTGTACTGATTGCAGTTCTCACTCTGATTTCAGAACAGTGCTATAAAAAGGTATGTGAGATAGGCATAGCCCTTTCAGATTTTAAGGGCAGGGACCATGCTGGTATGCTGTGGACAATGTTCTGTGAGTGTAAAGGTTGGTATCTCTCTCATATTTCCAGCTGGGTTGTAGATTAACATTCCTCCATTCATTTCTCCAGTTTCCTGTACTAACTGTGTATGTACACTGACACCTACAACTACTACTACTGTTAATGTGTGTGTGTGTGCTTTCCTTTCACTTTTGCTTGCACTTTGTTGCTAAGGCTTCAATATTTGCCCTTTACAGTCACTACTTGTATGCCTGCTAGGTGTCCTGACTGTAGTGTGCTGCTGTAGCTTTCCTATTTTCCATGTACATTCACACCTTGGAATGCTTGCTATATCTGCTAGGGTGTTACAGCATGCAGTGTGGTCTGGCCATGGTGTGGGCCTTGACATCTATTAGGGTATTTGAGTATGCTGCTGAGCAGGCCCCAGAGACTCTCAGGTTCATCTGTTATCTGCCTCATGGAATGGTACATATTAGTGGGGTACACCCATTAAATTGTCTGGTAAGCTGCAGTTGTAACTGTGGGTTAGCATGAGCATATGTATTACTACACTTATTCTGCCATGCAAGTGGTGAATACTTTCAGGACTCCATAGTTACCATTGCATGTGTTGTTACACCTTTCTGCCTACTGTTTGCACATTTCACATGGAGTCTGTGGGGCATCCCTGTAAGTCATTCACTGTTGCTATGTCTAGGCTCTTAACTATTCAAATATGGTGGTGTCAGACCTGTCATGTGTACATATATTTGCAGGTTGTCCACATTTCTGCCTCATATTTTGGTCAATATCTCATGCACAGCTTTTTCTGGTGAATCACTCTGGGCTCAAGTCAGAATATAGTGACAAACATTCAAGTTTCAGACTTCATACCCTTCCAAACATCCCACAAAATGCAGACCCTGTTACTCTCTGAACTGTCTGCGTTTGTTGTAACATTATTTGTAATGTGTCCCTGGTTTTGCCAGTTTGCTCCACATATTTTATTACTTGGTCCGGATGTGTTCCTGTAAGAGGTTGTGGGGTATGGGCAGTGATTATCCTGCTGTGAGTATGTGTGTGGCTTGCAAGGTGCTACAGTGACATTATTACCTACTAGCTACCAAACTAGCATGGCTGTTTCTGTTCACACTCCACTATTATGGAAATCCACTAGTTTTGACAGTAATTCTAAATGACATGCTTTGTGTACTACACATCCTATATTCCCTTTACATTCATTCCTACTATCACATGATATATTTATTTTAGCACAATGTTCTTGTATAACAGTCATGGCTTACTGGTAAGTCATGCAGACTACTGTTTCCAAGGTCCTGGGTTCGGGACTGACAGTGGGATTTTATTTTGCTTTTGAACTGACTACAGGACCTGTCAATCAGAAAGATTAAGGCACTTTTAAGCAGTTGTAACCGGGTTAGTGCTGGTTTGCGCAGAGCTCACGCATGCGCACTGGCGTTTAGCTCCACGTACACACGTGCACACCCGCTTACAACCACTTAACAGTGCTTACTCTTGCGCACACCCGTGCTATTTTCTTTGAAAGAAATGAAAATGGGGAGACAGGAAAGTGGTGAAAAAGGGGTCACAAAGAGGGTAAGACAGTAGGGAAACAAGCTTGGGTTTTGCAGGAGGGATGTAGGTAAGGCCCATAGCTGCCCATTTCTTCATCAGCAACAGCTGTGCATATGTTTGTAATTTGGTGTGACATTTGATGCCTTCCACCCCTGAGAGAGGTGTAGGGACAGCAATAATACTTGTTGTACAGCCAATTGTAATTGATAGTTTCCATGTCTGGTAGACATATGTGCGGAATGGGCAGCTATGTATGGGGCGTAATTTTTTTGTGGGTACAGAGTGCCCTTTTTTTTTTTTTCCCAGGTGAGAGTGGTATGTCAGGTGAAGGAAGTCGGTATAGCTGGGGAGGTAGGTTGGGTAGGTCAGCAGACAAGACAAACAAGACGCATACAGGGGCGGTGTATGACACATGTGGGGGGGGTTACACAATTGATGGGGACGGATGTTTGGATATCCAGAGCCCATGAGCCCACAGATGGCAACAGTGGAACTGATATCCCCACCCATGGGCAGTTGCCACTGTTCCTTCACTGCCCAGGATGGGGCTGTGCTGGGGGCTGTGTAGGCTGGGCAACAGGCATGCCCGTAAGTTGTGCCACCTGTGCCTCAAGCTGGCGTAGGGGCCCAAGAACAGAGTCCCGGATCTCCCTACGCACCACAGTCCAGACGCTATGGAGGGTGAGTGGTGGTTCTCCTCCGGCCACACTTGCAGAGGGGGGACGAACCCCATCCCCTGCAGCGCTTCCATGTGCAGGTGGCACAGGGCCACCGGAGGAGGGTCCAGACTGGGCACTAGTGCCAGGTGCACTATGTTTTGCATTATGTCATGACAGTTTGGGTTAGTAACATACAATACCATTTGCAATTAGTTGTAACAGCATGCATTAGTATTCCCATTAACCAAACACCCAGATATTCACACCATTGAACAGCAAGCTTAACACATGCATAATTTGAACAGCAATACACAGTCCAACAACATGCAGGGTTGATTGATGGCAACAGGCCATCAAGTTTGGATGTATGAACAGGGCAGATGCATCAACGGACATGCAAATATTTATGACCCATCAGGGCAAATGTCCAGGGGTGTTAATTGTGATTGCACATACCATTTTCACGTGGAATGTATTATATGTGGTTATAGGGTGGGGTGAAGAAAATATTATTAACACCTTCGAATACCAATACATATGCTGTACATTTCTAATAGCTACAGTTATATACACACTACTGTTCTAACTACAGTTTCCTATGATAACTACTTCAGTTTGGTGATAGGACTGTTACTGTTACATCAATATACATTTTATTGTTATTCATACACGTTCATATCTGGCTTTGTTCAGCTACATCATCCTGCTACATTTGCTTTATATAGCTATAGACAATTGTATATGTTTGATATTTCAGACAATCATACTATCTGCATATTGCAGACTGAGAGCAACATATCCAGATTTTGGGATACACATTCCAGCTGCAGCAACACTTTGGACACATTTCGCAGTTTGGTTCTACTTGTCACATTCATTTCATTCTGTACTGACTGCAGTATACTTTATTCAGGGGTTATTACTACTTTATTGGTGGATTCATAACTCTTTCTCACACTCTCTCACTTGTTTTCATTTTACTAGTCAGGATGGTACTTACTTCTAGGCTTTATTGACATGTTTTACCTGTAGTTATTACAATACTTTCCAGCAGTCTCACTTCTGTCATGTTTCAGTATTTCAGCAGGGATATATTTCACACATGTGAGTTGCTCATCTTCTGCAGCTGTACTTTTCAGCCTGCTGCAGGTTGTGCACTATGATATTATAGGTGGGGCATCTTTATTTCAGACATTTTCATTTTTCTGTTTGGATTTCAGACTGCAACACACTTTTGTAATCAAGCAATACCTGCAAACACTTTTACACTGTTACTTGCACATTTTATTACTTAGTGACTACACTGCACTCTTTTGCTAACTGTCATACTTTTATATTTCTTTACAGTTACTGGGAGTGGATTACTGACCTGCCTGGTGGCGCAACTGCACCAGCCTATTGCCATAGGCTCTGCGGTTCGCAGAACGGACACCTGCAGCTGTAATATAAATGAAGTAATATTTATTTATTTATTTTATTTTATTTTATTTTACATTTGTTTACCGGGTTAGTCCAACTGGATACATATCCTTTTTCAGCAGAGACCCGGGGAGAAAAGCTCCACAGTAAAAAACAAGACTTTGACTTACATACAGATAATTTCTTGATAACATGGTAGGAAGAGACACAATTTAAACATATCTATTTTCAGCAGAGACCCGGGGAGACTAGCTCCACAGTAAAAAACAGGACTTTGACTTACATACAGATAAATACTTGATAACATGGTAGGAAGAGACACAATTTAAACATATCCATAAATTAAGTATTCAAGTGATATGTAGGTAAGTGAAATAGGGATACACTAGACAATATTGAGGATTTAAATTATAAGCTCAGCGGAGAAGGATGAAGTTTTTATCCCATAAATCGCTCATAGTAATTATGAGGAGAAGGCAGTCGAGAGGAACTAGAGATCTTATAAACATACTATTGTAGGGATCTAGTGGAAAAAGAGAAGAGAGAGGGGGCATTGGGAAATGGCATGAGGGTGATAGGGGACTTTTAGGACTAGTCCGGTTTAGTACAAGGACATAGCCAATGAGCTTTTAAGAATAATTTAAGATTATTTTTGAACTGGCTGAGAGAGGTAGTTAGTCCTAGGTTATTGCGAAGGGAATTCCATAGTTTTCCAATGGAATTGGCATAAAGAGCATCACCACCTAAGTTATTAGATTTCGTAGTTTGTACCAGGACACTGTTTGATGATCGGAGGTAGCTGAGATTGGTGTAGGGGGTTAAAAGTTTGCTCAGTGAGGGGGTTTTATCTGGTTCCTTAATTATTTTAAAAGCTTCAGTAAGTTGGTTAAGTTTGAGAAGATTGGAGAGTTCTAACCAGTCAAGTTTCTTTAGGTTAAGGCAGTGATGAGTACGGTATGGTTCTCCTGTTACGAATTTGGCAATATGGTTATAAGCAACAGAGAGTTTGTTAAGCTCAGTTTTATTGAGGAAGGAAAGTACCGGAGAGGCATACAGTAGGGTGGAGAGAAGGTGAGTACATGCAATGGTTAGTTTGGTATTAGGAGTTAGAAAGTTCTTAATTCTGTACATGGAACCAAGTTTCTTGTTTACTGTCTTTATAGTTTGATTGATGTGCAAGTCAAATTTGAGCTTGTAATCAATAGTGACACCTAGTAGTTTGGTGTTGGTGACAGGCTCTATGATGGTGCTGTTAGTGGACTGAACGTGGAAGGTTGTGTTATTAATAAGTGGAGGGTGTTGCCCTAAGGAAGTGGCTGAGGTGGGGAAAATTAGTAGTAACTTAGTTTTTATTGGATTCAGGATAAGTTTCCGTTCTGTGAACCATTTTTCAACCGCAGCAAAGCAGTTTTGGGTAACTACCTGGAGATTATGGAGAGAAGCATCAGAGCAGATCAGTGTGGAGTCATCTGCATATTGAATGCAGGTGGCTTTGGGGATGACTGAATAGAGATCATTTATGAATACGGAGAAAAGAAGGGGACCAAGTATTGAGCCTTGGGGAACTCCTATGGTGTTAGGTAGTAAGTGAGATAGTTTGCTTTTCCACTGGACTGCTTGTTGTCTACCAGAAAGGTAAGCATTAACCAGCTTAGGGCTAAGTTGTCAAGGTGAAGGGATTCGAGGGTGTGGAGCAACAGTTGGTGATTGACCATGTCAAAGGCTTTTGACAAGTCCAGAAAGAGAGCAGAAGTAAGTAATTTGTTATTACGGTTGCAGTTGACTGAGTCAACAAAGGAGAGGAGGGCGGTGGTTGTACTGTGATGGGGGCGAAAGCTATGTTGAGTTTTGGACAAAAGATTGTTTAGGGTGAGATAGTATAGGAGTTGCTTGTGAACACACCTTTCCATTATTTTTGCTATTGGGGACAATATTGCTATAGGTCTGAAGTTTGAAATTTCCGTGGAGGAGCCGCCCTTGTGTAGTGGGATGACGTATGATATTTTCCAAAGAGAGGGGATTGTAGCCTCTGTTATAGTTCTGTTAATCAAGATTGAGATAGGGTAGGCTATAACATCTGATGCTATTTGTAAGTATTCAGCTGGGAGACGATCGGCTGATAGGCTGGATGGTTTAAGTTTCTTCAGTAGGGTTCTGATGTAGGAGGTGGATATTGGTTGAAGGTTAAAGGCGGGTGGAGATTTACCAATAGCATTGGTTATGGAGGAGGAAGAAGACGGTAACTGACTGGCTAGGGACTGGATGGTCTCAGTGAAAAAAGAGTTAAACGTATTAGCTAGTTCTTCAGGATCTTTACCAGTAAGTTTCGCAGGGGTAGGGGTGGAAGGTTTCCCAGAATGAAGGAGGTTATTAAAACCTGCCCAAAACTTCTTTGGGTTATTCTGATGTTTGTCCTGGAGGTGACAGTAATAGTTCTTTTTATTCTGGGTGATATCTGGTTTTGTAGAATTTCTAAGCTGTTGAAATTTAATGCGATCTAGCGGTGCTTTCGTGGTTCGCCACTTGTCCCATGCCTGATCTCTAAGCTTAATTTTTTATTTAGTTTCTTTGGTTAGCCAAGGTGCTATGCGGATCTTTGATCTAATAAGACGGTTTGGTGCATGAGAGTCCAGTATCTTTAGGAATGTGTCGTTGAAGTAACTCACACTCTCGTCTAGGGGAAGTGTTTTTAACATGGACCAGTTGCAGGATTTGAGTTCATCTAGGAATTGTACTGGGAGAAATTTCTTCTTATTTCTAACAAGTCTATATATGGGAGGGCTTGTGAACATCAATTTATGTTTCATAATGAAAGTGACAAGGTGGTCACTAAGATCATTGGGGAGGGTCCCAGTGGTATAATTATGTGTATCTTTATTGGTAAGAATCCAGTCGATGGTGCTTTCTTTTTGATTAGTATTTCCAATTCTTGTGGGGGATGTAATGTTTTGGGAGTAGCCATATAAGTTGATGGGTAGGGGATTCATCTGGTCAGAGAACTGGGACCAGTCAATGTTGAAGTCACCCAGTATGATGGTTTCTTGAGGGTAGTTCGTGGTTAACCAACTTAGGGTTAGTTCCAAGGTTTCTAAGTTTTTCCCGGGAGGGATGTAAACTACAATGAGATTGATAGTTTTATGGTTATTTAGGCATATTTTTAGGGCAATTAGTTCCATATTAGAGACCTTGGGAGGTTGTAATGGATTCAAAATGATATTCAATGTGTTTCTAAACATTACAGCTATTCCACCACCCTTTTTTTTATCCGATCAACCCTTAGTATATTATACCCAGGTGGGAGAATCTCGTCATCCTTTGTGGATGGTTTAAGCCATGTTTCAGATAGACACATAATGTCTGGGAGATGCATGGCTAATATAGCATGTAGATTATGAACCTTGTTATTTATACTACTTAGATTAAGATGGAAAATGAGGAGAGAGCTGGAAGATCTTGAAGCTAATTTGGGGGTGGCAGAGTCTAGGTTAATGGTTGGGCCTGGGTTGGGGTGTATATCCCCATCTTTGGCAATACATTTTTTCAGATGGACTATGAGTCTAAGTAGTTTGCATAGTATCTTTAGACCAGATTTAGTAGTGCTTACTTTGGTGTATCGTTGAGTTAGGTACACATTTTTAAAGTATGATGTTGTAGTGGGGTAGTTGGTAGAAGAAATCAGATAAGAGGGAAGATTTGTGAAATTGCAGGTGTGACCATTGGGGAAATGAATACCCAATAGAGTTTGGTTTTCATACCTCGATGAGAAATAAGGGATAAATAAGAGTAGAGCTAATAGTGGGAATGATAGAGTTCATTACTTTACACATGATTATGAAAAAAAAAGGATGGCTAACAAAGTGGGGGGAATTAGGAAAACTTGTTAAGGTATTGGTAGATAGCTGGGATTGTGGGAGGAGATTTATTCAGTTCCAGGGGGGCTGTAATTGGTTCAGAGTTGAGTGGGATGGGTTTGTTGACCTGATAAATATAGAGATAGTGGAGGTGGGTGGGATATGGGGGCAGGGTGAGGCGCGGAGCGAGCCCGAGTGAAGTGAGGGTGAAGCGGAGCGGGGATACACCAGTCAGGAGTTTGCAGGGTCTTAAGGCCTATTGCATGTGAGTACAGAGACTGCTATTGAGCGGCAGTCTTTTCTTTATGCTTACAACCTACTACAAGTGGTAGTTGGCAAGTTAGATAAAGTTTATGACCAGCTTCTTGTTAACACGCTGGCTAGATTACAAAGAAAGTACAGGGACTTGAGACTTTAATGTATTAGTATGCTGTTTTGGGAAGGGCTGCCAGGTTAGATGAGAGGTACTGTTACGTTACCTGCCAGCGAGACACTTTCCAGAATTATTAAATTGTAACAAGGGTATATTTTTTACCCTAATTTCCTTAGGGATATTTTATAATGATATTGGTAGCAGGAACCAGCCTGTGCATTCGCACCGTGATAGCGGTCCTTCAGCGTCGCCGCTTAATGTCTGGGAGCCACGCGGTAAATTGTTTGAGGGAGGCTACCTAAGATGAGAGGAGAGGAACAGACAGAGATTTAGTGTGGTAGTAGTATTTTCCCCCCCGACTAGGAAAACCTATAAGCACTAGAATCTAATTTAAACAATAAGAGGTAATCTACTAGTCGCATGTTTAACAGAATAAGGATTAATAACTAGGCTCACACAAACTATAAATAAGTACATATACCCACAGTAAATTTTGCTTTAGAAATAAACATATAGTTCAAACAGATATAAGGCGCCAACTTGTCCTGTATGCTGGGGCGCTTAAAAAATTAGGCTACACACGTAGTTTAACGCCAAGTACTTTGCCGCACTACCAGAAGTAGGAACAAAATAATACGATCCTCATACTTGCAACTCAGTATACTTGGACATGTATTCACCAGAAATAGTTAGGTAAACCAATGATTAATCATACAAACATTCTAATTAGTCAGACTGCATTGCGATTAAACTGTTCGACTGAAAACTCAATGCGCTTATACATTAAATAACCACAGGTAGGTAAGAAACACAGTGCTTACTCCAACAGACTTTCGCATTAGGTAAACCAATAAATATACTATACAAGTATTCAGATTAGTCAGACTGCATTGCGAGTAACCGGTTCGACTAAAAACTCAGTGCGCTGATACATAAAATGACTACAGATAGTTAAAGAACACAAAGCGTATTCCAACAAACATTTGCGTTAATCAAACTGTAGTCAGGTTGCTGTAAAACGCCGTCGCTTTACCTGATCATTTTAATGCCTCTTTTTTAAATCTGACTACAGTCTAGCTGGACACTTGAAAGATGCACATACAGTTATATCCAGAATAGAGGTTATGCAAAAGTTAAATAACACAATTATACAGTTGATAGTGTACCTCAAGGCAGGAACAAGCAAGCGACAGGGGAACACAACAGTACTCTTGTTTGTTTTGAAAAAGGCGGAAAAATTAGTAGGGATTATGAAAACTCGCTGACGTCAGGGGATACACCAGTCAGGAGTTTGCAGGATCTTAAGGCCTATTGCATGTGAGTACAGAGACTGCTATTGAGCGGCAGTCTTTTCTTTATGCTTACAACCTACTACAAGTGGTAGTTGGCAAGTTAGATAAAGTTTATGACCAGCTTCTTGTTAACACGCTGGCTAGATTACAAAGAAAGTACAGGGACTTGAGACTTTAATGTATTAGTATGCTGTTTTGGGAAGGGCTGCCAGGTTAGATGAGAGGTACTGTTATGTTACCTGCCAGCGAGATGCTTTCCAGAATTATTAAATTGTAACAAGGGTATATTTTTTACCCTAATTTCCTTAGGGATATTTTATAATGATATTGGTAGCAGGAACCAGCCTGTGCATTCGCACCGTGATAGCGGTCCTTCAGTGTCGCCGCTTAATGTCTAGGAGCCACGCGGTAAATTGTTTGAGGGAGGCTACCCTAATTTCCTTAGGGATATTTTATAATGATATTGGTAGCAGGAACCAGCCTGTGCATTCGCACCGTGATAGCGGTCCTTCAGCATCGCCGCTTAATGTCTGGGTGCCACGCAGTAAATTGTTTGAGGGAGGCTACCCTAATTTCCTTAGGGATATTTTATAATGATATTGGTAGCAGGAACCAGCCTGTGCATTCGCACCGTGATAGCGGTCCTTCAGCGTCGCCGCTTAATGTCTGGGAGCCACGCGGTAAATTGTTTGAGGGAGGCTACCTGATCATTTTAATGCCTCTTTTTTAAATCTGACTACAGTCTAGCTGGACACTTGAAAGATGCACATACAGTTATATATATATTGGAATACACATCTCCATAATATCAGCTAATTTAATTTCTTACATACATAATTAAATGTAACTTACTCAGTAGTGGGGCGTTGGGCATTTGACGGTCCTCCTGGATCCAAAGGTTCAATTGGTCCTGCTTGCGTCTTTTCAGGTCCGCATGGTGGTGATGGACCTGCTCACCAGTCCTTGGAATCCCTGTGGCACTGGTAAGATCATGAGCCAACCGGTCCCACGCCTCAGCCCTATATGCTCCCCACAGGACCTGGCCCTGCATGAGTTGGGCCTCATGATTGTGGACTAGGAGCCAGACCATGTATCTGGACTCCTCAATGCCCCACCTCTGTGCTCGAAAGCAACTACCCTCACCTACACCTGACATTCTGGCTGCAAGTCAGTTCTACAATCGTTTATACTGTGTATTCCCGCCTATGGGGCTTGTATATGCCATTTTTCCCGCACTTATCTGTGATTGGCCATTTTGGAATTGTATCCACTTCACAAAACCTGCTTTGTCATGCTCCACTTTCTATTCATTCCTATATATCTGCTATTACTGCATTTCTGAGTACAGCTGTTGTAGCTTAGTGGTTCAGTACTTTGACTATGGTGCATGATATCCTGGGTTCGAACCTGGCCACTGCTTTTTATATTTTATGACTGTCTAGACAGGCTGGGGGGTGTGTCTGTGTAAAGGCAGTTTTTTTACAGCTTGCTCAACGTTGCCCGTCGGTTAGCTTGTTGGCACGGTGCGCAGCTCCGCGCAAATGGGGCACACTGGTTTACACGTCATTTGGCTGTCAGCACGCATAGTATGCTCAGCTCAGCTAGGGGCACACAGTTTCAGCGTGTGAAACCACTGCTCACCTACGGGCACTCATTTTGCACCTGTCAAACCACTGGTCACCTACGGGCAGATGCACTCACCTTGTTAAACTGTAGCTCAGCTATAGGCACATCTGGCATTTTTTTATTGTTTTGTTACCTCACATTTCTTCAAAATAAATGTGCTACTTCATTACATTTTACATAAAATGTGATTTTATATGTGTACATGTTTGTCAGGGACTTGTTTCGTGCTTATTTTGCTAAAAATAAAAGTTGGTGTTGTGGGGGCTCGAACCATGAATGCCTGCTCTTCAGCTGACGTCTCTACCGCTATGCTATTGCTTCTTGGCTTACTTTGCATATTTAGTTCTTATATGCTTTCCCACTGACTGCTAAATGTAGCTGCGCTACGGGCACGCCCGCGCAAACGAGCACACTCACGGTTAAACATCTTTACAATTTAAAAAAATATATCGCATGTTCATTTATATATTTTCTGTTCATAGTCTGTGGGGGCATGTGTTGTGTTTATTCACATTTCTGTGGACTCTGTCGTGGGTGTTTACTTTGGGCACTTTTACTCTTCTGGGGGCATGTCCGCTTGCAGGGCTCGGCCTACGGACACGCCCCCTACTGTCTTACATGGACCGTGTTAGACTTAGGTGTGATTCAGCATGCTCTCATGAATATGCAGAGCATGCTGACATCACTCCGTTTAACTGCAGCCTCCGTGTAAGAGTTATAACTCTTACACGGAGGCTTCGTGAATCCTCACCTAAGTCTAAGATGACTTCCCTGCTTAGTTTAGCAGAAGCATATCGGCATCAAGAGGGAATGGAAATCAAACGAGAAGTAGATAAAAATCAGGCAGCAAGTGAATGTATCAAAAATAAAAGAAAGAATATAAGATGAAGGATCAGATGAGAAGGCAAGAAATGTGGAAAATGCATAAATATAGTTGCAAGTATAGAAAACTCTCTGAACAACCTCATGTTGATCAAGATTGAAAGCAGAAGTGGTTAAGGAGAGGTGAATTTAAACCAAAAGATGAAAGGTTAATATTGGTGGCCCAACATAGTGGGCTACGTACATGTTGGCTTACAAAGTCCATTGAACATGTGGGAGAAACAGACAAATGTAGGTTTTGTAAAACAGAATTGGAAACAGTTGCACACCTCATTGCTTGTTGTGATATACTAATGGCAGAAGGGCTGCATACTGAAAGGCATAATAATGTGGCAAGACTGTTACATTGGGGATTGTGCAAGCATTACGATACTGAAGTGGCTGAAAAGCACTGGAAACATAAGTCACAAAGCATTATAGAAAATGATGAAGTTTATATCACGTGGGATCACCCATTACCAGCAGTTCTAAAAATAGAGAAAACCAGATATAGTGGTCCATGAAAAGAGGACAATAGCACTGATCATTGAAATTGCTACACCCAGTGATTAAAGTGTCTTATGTACAGAGACACACAAAGTCATAAAATATAAGGATTTGTAGGCAGAAATGAGGACAATGTGGAAGAAAGATACTCAGGCAGTTCCAGTAGTAGTAGGAGCAATGAGTCTTACAAAAACGAATTTACAGTCATACTTAGATATGTTACCATTACATGTAACTCCATACGAATTGCAGAAGGAGTCATTACTGGGCACATTGTGGATGCTGTAAAGAGCACTTCTGGCTACCATCAAAGACTGAAGCAGTACTAGTTTCATGAACCTTAATCATACTTTGACTTAGGAATGGGGTCCATTCCCATCTTGGTATTAGAAACCTAAAAGACTTGGAGAAATTAAAAAAAGTGGAAAACATAAAAATGTGCAGCCCTTTACTCTGGAGCTTTGTTTGTGTAGATCAGTTAGCAGTAGACAGCATAAAACCTTAACAGTCTGTTGTGTTGTTATTTGTGTTAAGTTGTGTATTGTTATACAGAATTTGCACATAAAATAAAATACTTGCAACAGACGTGGACCATCTACATAACTGAGTTTAGCAGTAGCAAACCATCATTATTAAATGTTTAGAAACATAAACAGTGCATAGTAAAACAAACAAATAATAGAAATAATTTTAAAATCTCAGATCCACCCCCCCCCCCCAGGTTCATTCAATGCAATAACAATGTCATAAAACTACACTGTTAGTACTAAACCACAATGTCTTCTGGAATAGGTATGCCTGAAGGGACCTCCTAAACTGTCCAGACTGGAGAAGTCCCATAGCCAATGAAGTACGGAATTCCTTAATTATTTACTATCCTCCCACTGGAATAACTATGTAGATAATCCCTATAGTGCACAGAAAATAAAATCTACTTGGAAGTCTTTAATAGAAATGAGTTACAAAAATGATCACTGTGTATTTATTGGAGAGGAGAGCAGGAATATATTTTGTATTTCCAAAACACTAGAAATAACACACCAACTCTGTTAAATAGAAATAGTTGGTCAAGACCTGGCAATATTGAATGGGCAATGAAGTAGCTGGATATGAAGTATTAAACATAAGAAACATGCAGTTTCCTAAGTCAAAGCATGTTGTGAGACACTGGCTGGAAGGGAATGCAAAAACTCATGGTGGTCAGTACAAGTCAATTGTCAGAAAGCAGAAAGTGTGATAGTGGTGAAGGAACTAGGTGATTTTAGATACAGGGTAGGGTGAAACTTTGAAACCACTGTTTTGATTGAAATATATGCGCCCCGTGGATATCATAACACAGGACTCTTAAGACTTGATAGTTTCCAGTTCTGAGAAATGACTGGGACTAGTTATGTGTATAGTGGTACAGAATGTATGCATATGTGTGTGGGTGAGTGTATGAGTATGTGTACACATGTCTGTGTGTGTGTGTATGTATGTAAACATACACACACACACAGACATGTGTGTGTGTGTGTGTGTGTGTGTATGTATGTATACATGCATGCACACACTTGTGTGTGTGTCTTTGTGTGTATGTGTGTATGCATATTTGCATTTCTGAATGTGTCTGTGGTTTGTATGTCTTCTAAAACTTAAAGCGTCAAGTTCTACTGAAGCTTAGAGGAAAATTTCACCTTGGAACTCAAAAATGTATTTTTCCATTGTATCTTTCTTTTCTGAACTATTTTAGTGCTCAAAACACTTTAGGTGGCTTCTTATAAAATTTTTAATATATTTTCTCACAAAATGGCCAACACGGGGCCTGTCATAGTAATGTGACTTTGTTTTAATGCTTTCGTGTCCCCTTCCAAGAATCCATTTCAAGTCTCCTTTGTATGAGTCATGCTAGACATAAGAAGTTGATGTTGTCTTCCTAGTCCATTGAGATGCAATGGCAGAAGTATGAGTCACAAGCATCTTAAACACCTTCTGTAACAGGAGTGCTTGCATTTTTACTGAATGACCATCATATGTATTTCCCGTGCAGCTTGTTTTAAGCTATCTGCAACAGTTATTTAGCTCCAGGCAAAAAAAGTAGCTAAAATGCAGACTTTTAAGGCTTGTTATTTTGTACATCTATGAGCACTGACATCCTCCCCACATTTTTCCAGACCTGTTAATCAATGCTTCAAATAAACAGCTCTACTCTTCACAAGTGTCTGTAGCAGTAGGAAGAAGAATTTTTTTTCTTATCCTGAATGTTCGAGAAATGTGGTAATATGCCGCTTGCTGTTATCATTCAAAAACATTGTACAAGCACATATAAAAATTGTATATATCTGTTCTTGAATCTGTGTTATGAGATTATTTTTAAACAAAGGCATAAATGCCTTCACATATTACGTTTTCTCATTCCTGTTGCATTGTTACTTCTTGATTTGTTAAACTGCAGCATACTAACATTTCATTATAACTGTAATCCTTGAGCATGACAAATGAGTATTTTTGAGAAAGAGACCATTATTTTCTGTAAAACTGTTGCGGTTAAAGAAAATGCTGCGTACAAGTGTATCACTGTATAAAAATGTAGTCAACTGTTAGTGTTGTCATCTTTTTAGATACTCCAAGTGGGATGCTGTTACTGAAATATGAGATTGTGTAGAACAAATATGCCATCATCAAATGAAAAAAATAATAATTTTCATCTTATTACCAAAATAAAGACACTGTGATGTTCTATGTTGGCTATAATACATTATATGATATCAAGATCCCTGAAATATACTATTAGATTTTTCTGTGACATTCAGTGAAAAGTCAGAAAATATTTTTTTTGAAAAATATCAAGACATTTGCCATTTTCATGTTTTCCCCAGGACAGGACTGCCCAAATCAGGACTGCTCTGCCGAAAGGGAGATAAGCGGTAACCCTGTCAACTAGGTGTAGTGAACCAC
This sequence comes from Protopterus annectens, assembly GCF_019279795.1. Taxonomy (NCBI): domain Eukaryota; kingdom Metazoa; phylum Chordata; order Ceratodontiformes; family Protopteridae; genus Protopterus; species Protopterus annectens. The sequence continues at coordinate 1,826,455,288 of NC_056737.1, forward strand.
CAAAAGCCAGGAAACAAACACAAACTAAAGCTCCAAAAGTATAAATCCATGTATATTTTAAATATTAAAATACACCATTAAGCGCTTTTGTCATCCAATCACGACTTCATAAGAATAAAAAAAAATAATACAAAGCAAAACCTAAATAGTTATGGATTAAACGATTCAAGTATCCCCCCACACAGATTCCACTTACATTTTTAAAAAGATAGGAGTATTTCACTCACATAAAACTAGCAGTGTACTACTTATATACAATAGAAACGATAGATTAACCATTTTTAAAAAAACATATAAGCTAATAAATGTTATACATCACCTACCCTCCTAATAGCAACAATAATAACTATTATATAACTATTGTACAACAAAGCAACGTCTTGTTCATATAAAATAAAATAAGAAAAAAAAGCACAGTTCTAAATGGAACAGGCAACAGTCAACTATTCCTTTTCATATTTTTTCATAGTTTTACAATGATATGGAATATCCTAAACAATCCAAAAATATAAATAACTAATAAAATAATTTAATCATAGTATATTAATATTTGCATTTAAAAATCCTTATTAGTACCTTCACAATACATACGCTCATAAAAATCAGTATATATATATATATGTGTGTGTGTGTGTGTGTGTGTGTGTGTGTGTGTGTGTATGTGTGTGTGTGTGTGTGTGTGTGTGTGTGTATGTATATATATATATATATATATATATATATATATATATATATATATATATATATATATATATATATATATATATGTATCAAAATGTCTACCTAATTAAGTACTTGCCTATATGTATTAAAAATATATATGATAGTAAATAATAATAATAATAATAATGATGATACTAATTCACCCCCACTATTTCCTCTTGTTAAAGATTTCACCTTAAATATACAAGTAACTGAGATGTATTCATTAAGTCCCGGCCAAGTGTTTGCATCAAGCACCATCTGCCAGGTCATCTCCTTCCTCTCCAGGGTAAGTGGGTTAAACCCTGCCCTGATGTCCAGTTTCACCTGGTCAATTGCCATGAACTTGAAAATGTGACCTGGATTAGCCAACACGCTAGCCATAGTAAGGTTTCTTAAACTATATTCTTGTTCATAAACCCTCACCTTTAGCTTACAATCAGTTTTCCCAATGTAAAAGCAGGGGCACTCCACACACTGGGCATGATATAATACTCTCTTTGACTCGCAGTTAAAGCTACCCACCACTTTGTATGTCTTACCTTGAATGGTAAAAATCATACTCTCGTCAATAACTTTACATTGGGAGCATCTCTGACATTTTCTTATACCCGTATATGTATGTTGGTATTGTCCATATTGCTACCACTTATCTCCAGAATATTCTTTAAAGTCTTCCGTTTATGGAAGACCAATTTGGAACAGGGTCCAAGCATAGCTGTAAGAAAGGGATTATCACTAAAGATCTCCCAGTTCTTCCTTAATATCCAACCCAGTTGAAAGCCATTCTGAAAGAAAGTGGTGATAAAACTGCTTTTATACTATCCGTATCCAGTCATTCATCCACCTCACTTGTTACTGATATATCATTACCCAAGACGTGATGCTAGGAATTGTCCATATCCTCCATACATAACAGTAGGTCTACACCACAGGCTGTAACCCCCCCCCCCCAAATGGGTTTAAAGTACCCATTCTTCCTTTTCCATGTTACCTCACTAATTATTTCTTCCACCATCACCTCAGGGTACCCCCTGCTAACAAATATCCCCCTCATTAATTCACACTCCAATAAAAAGTCCTTTTCCAATGTCCCCATGTGGGCTGCCCTCACCAATTGACCTTTTATTACTGTCTGTTTCTGATGGGGGGATGTGAACTAGAATAATGAAGTAAGCTGTTAGAGTATGTACTTTTATGGTGGATGCAGGATTTATATCTACCCTTACTTGTGTCCTGTATCAATAATACATCCAAATAAGAAATACTTTCAAGTTGAGATTCAACCATAAATTTCAAAAATGCACTCTGGAGGCAGTCAGTGGATGCTTAACCCTGCACCCAGAAGCCTGTATAGCCATTAGCAAAGATACTCGGGTGAAGAATATACTATCCAGAGGTTATTACATACCATTTTCACTTCTTCCCCAAAACAAAACAAAAAAAATCCTGATGTTCCACCTAGTCAGAGGTAAGCAGCAGCTATAGAAATAGAAAAGCTGCTGAAGAAAGGAGTTATGCAACCAGTCCCACCAGACCAACAAGGATCTGGAAATTACTCCAGATTCTTGTAAGTGTCAAAGAAGTCAGGGAACCTAAGACCAGTTCTGGATCTCAGTAATCTAAACCAATTCATGAAACATTCAAAATTCCAGATGGCTATGGTTCAGTCCATCTTGCCACTCTTATGGAAGGATGATTAGATGTGCTCCATAGACCTCCAAGATGTATACTATCAAATTAAAATGCACAGGCACTCCAGGAGATGTCTACACTTCTGGCTGGGAGCCAGTCACTGCCAGTTGAGAGCCCTGCCCTTTGGTCTCATCACAGCCCCCTAGGGTGTTCACCAAGTGCATATCAGTGGTTGTGGCTGCACAGATTCTGGATGTTTCCTTATCTAGATGACAGATACCTATCTGTTCCCACCAGTCCTCCAGTGATCCAAAGCAGGGACTACTTGCTCCAACTCTGTCTCCAGCTAGGCATTAGTATAAACTACACTAAGTCTCATCTCTGCCCTACACAAACTCTGGAGATTATTGGTGCCCATATAAATACCTTAACACAAGTAGCAAGTCTGTCACAGACAAGAATTGACACCTTATGAAATCGGGCATTGCACATCTTATCTTTCATTTACCTCCAGCCAGATTAGTCTTGTAGCTACTATGTTTGGTGGTAGCTTCAATAATGTTGGTATCCTTGGTATATTTTCACATAAGGTTTCAACAATGGTCTCTAGCAGTACAGTGGTCAATAAGGCACCATCCACTGATGGCATCCATTCATATCACAAATGTATGGAGGTATCACATAGCCTGGTGAATTCACACAGAAGATGTCTCCTGGAGCTGCCCTTTTATTCTTCCCATGGTGACAACAGATGCTTCCCAACTAGGGCGGGGAGGTATTATTTTGGAAGAACAGTCCAAGGCACATGGTCCCAGTTAGAGGCCAATATTTGCATTGTAATCCTAGAAATGAGATCTGTCCTATTGGCATTGTAGGCTTTTCAAGATGTTCACCCACTAGGAACGATTGCTGTTCAGATGGACAACATGTCAGTGATCTGGTACATCAGTAAATGGGGGTGGGAGCCAATCTTATCCCTTGTGTCAGGAGGAAATGGTAGTTTGGCAGTGAGCAATGTCTTCCAGTTGACTTCTTTTGGCAATGCATATTCTGGGGAAATCCAACATGCTAGCAGACAAACTGAGCAAGTCCATCTTACTCCGTCATGAGTGGTCTCTCAGTCTTTCATTGGTGGAAATAATGTTTCTCTGATGGGATCGCCCATGTTGTGACCTCTTTGCTTCTCCCTTCAGTGCTGCATGTACTTTGCTCTGATCTCGCTGGAGGGGGAATCAGCGAGAGACTTTCTACTTCACAATTGGCCCACCAGATTACTATACACCCCCCCCCCGTCATCCGCAAGTTTATTCAGAAAGCATTGCAGTGGAAGAACAAGGTTATCCTCGTTGTCCCATTCTGGCCTCACCAAGTGCAGTTCTTCTTCCTGTGGCCTTACCTAGTCCACATTCCCTTGGTGCTGGATCCTGTTCAGGATCCTCTGTCTCACCCATCCAGTTTGCCTCACCCAGACATTAAAAAAAACAAAAAAAACAAGTAATCTCCTTGGTATCTCTGAAGTCTCAAACAACCCACTAAACAAGTATAATGGGCCCAAAAACAAAACAGTGTAAGAAACTTCTCTGTGTGGAAGATTTTCAGTCCATATATCTCTAGTTAATCTCTGTATATTAATCAGATCAGACAACAGTAGTAGAAGTATCAAATTTAAACTCGTCTTAAGTAAAAAAAAAAAAATATATATATATATATATATATATATTATATATATATAAAATATGAAATATTGTACAAAATTACTAAGTATTCTAAAGTCATCCACGCAAGGTAGGCAGTAGGTTTCCAGATGAAAATCCTTTATTAAGTACACGGACAAGTGATGTTACGTGGGCTCCAGGGCTTAATTTTCTTTCTGTCTTCTCCTGTTTCATCCTTGAGTAATATTTTTTTTTGTCTCGGAGGATGCTAAAATCTGATAATATTTCCTCATATTGTGATTAGCTGAATAGTGGACAAACTAGTCTGAGGTAACTGAAGAGAAGAAGGGGATTATGGGTAAGGGGAGGAGCTCAAACTATGGATCCTAAACTCTATCAAAGTGTCTGAGAACAGATTTGATGTTGGATCTGGGACCCATTAGTTGAGGGAGGATGAAAATAGACAACTCAGATGCAGAGTTAAGATAAATATTTTATTTATTTATTTTTACATTTGTTTACCGGGATAGTCTGACTGGATACATGTCCATTTTCAGTGGAGGCCAGGGGAGAAAAGCCACAAAAAGACATTCAACAAACTGTTACATTTTTACAGTTTAAAACACAAAATAAAACACAAATAAAAGGATTTTTACACAGATATAAACAAACAAAAAAACAGATACACAAACAAATTATTACATTTTTACTCAGATGGAAAATTCTAGGAAGTGTTTTTAAGAATGATAGGGTATTGAATGCCTACTAAGCTAACCTGGTAGTAGATCCAAGGAGATAATAGGATTTATAAGTTAAGAAACAATAAAGTGTAGGCAGAAGTTCTCCATGTGCACACGAGTGATGGTTAGAGTTAGTCTAAATTAGGACAAGGACATAGCCATTGTTTTTTTAAAGTACAGAATCAGACTTTTCTTGAATTGAGGTAGAGAGAGTTCAGATGTAAGATTAGCAGGAAGAGAATTCCAAGTTTTGCCAACAGAGTTAGCAAATAGAGATTTACTGGCTGTGTTGTTGGATTTGAGAGTTTGAACTAGTAGTCTTTCAGATGAATGAAGTGCGCTAAGGTTACTGTAGGGGGTGATGAGGTTTTTTAGTACGGGTGTATTATCTGGTTGGCACAGGATCCTGTGTGCAACTATTAGTTGGTTAACCTGAAGTAGGTTAGGCAGTTCAAGCCATCCTAGTAGATTTAGGTTATGACAGTGATGAGTTCTGTAGGCTGCATCGGTAGCAAATCTAGCAATGCGATTGTAGCTGCTAGAAAGTTTGTTAAGGTCAGTTTTGCTCAGGTTTGTAAATAGAGAGGAAGCATAGAGGAGGGTGGAGAGTAGATGTATACGAGCAATTACAGTTCTGACTAATGGCGTTAGGAAGGGCTTAATCCTATATAGTAAGCCAAGTTTTTTTATTAACTGTTTTAATAGTTTTATTGATATGCAGATCAAACTTAAGGTTATTATCTATTATAACTCCTAACAGTTTGGATGAGGAATCTGGGGAAATAATGGTGCCATTGTTGCATTTTAATGTAAAGGTTATAGGGGCAGACCTGTGAGTGGGGAAGAAAAACAGCCATTTGGTTTTATTAGGATTTAACATGAGACGACGGTTAAGGAGACAATTTTTAACTGTGTTAAAAGTATTTTGGGATAGAATCTGCAACTCTGTAGGTGAAGTGTCGGAGCATACTAAAGTGGAGTCATCCGCATATTGAATGCATGTTGCATTTGGGATGACTTTATACAAATCATTGATGAAAATGGAAAATAATAGTGGACCTAGTATGGAGCCTTGGGGTACTCCGAGGGTGATGGGTAAAAGGGTGAATAGTTTGCTCTGCCATAGGACGGCCTGTCGTCTACCACTGAGATATGATTGAAAGCATTGGATGGCTTGGTCCTCTAGGGAGATAGATTTCAAAGTGTTTATGAGTATTTGGTGGTTTACCATATCAAAGGCTTTTGAAAGATCGAGAAAGATAGCAAAGGAAAGTTTATTATTGTTTTGGTGTTGGTTAATGACATTAGAGAAGGAGAGGAGGGCTGAGGTTGTACTATGGAATGGTCTAAAGCCATGTTGGGTGTTGGCTAGAAGATTATTATGGATAAGATAGTTCAGGAGTTGATTGTGGATGAATGTTTCCATAATTTTAGCCAAGGGTGACAGAATAGCTATGGGGTCTATAGTTTGAAAGTTCAGTAGAGCTGCCCCCTTTATGGAGTGGGATGACATGGGATATCTTCCAGACCGAGGGAATGGATGCTTCAGTTATAGTTCTATTGATCAGGATAGTAATGGGGTATGCTATGGCATCTGCAGCTTTTTGTAGATATTCTGCAGGGAGGAGATCAGTGGACAGGGTGGTAGGCTTCAGACAAAAGATGTGCAAACTGGCTTGAAGTTAAAGGGGAGTTGGGAGAAGGGTGTAGTGGCCGGAGAATATGGGCATCCAGGGGATAATTGGGTAGCTAGGTTCTAGATGGTTGTTGTAAAGAAGCTGTTAAAGGTACTGGCAATTTCTGCTGGGGGGGTTTTGGTTAGAATCCAAGGAGGTAGGAGTGGAGGACTTCCCTGGACTAAAGAGTTTGTTTATACTTACCCAAAATTTTTGTGGCTTGTTTTGGTGTTTTTCTTGTAGATGACAGTAGTAGTTTTTCTTGTCTAATGTTGTGGATTTTTTTGTTTCATTTCTTAGCTGTCTAAGTTGATCTATGGGTTTTTTTTTGTGGTCTTCGAAGTTACCCAAGCCCTATTTCTAAGTAGCATTTTATGTCTGGTTTCTTTTGAGAGCCAAGGAGCAACTTTTGTTTTGGTTCTAATAGTCCGTGCTGGTGCATGGGTGTCAAAGATGGATAGGAATTTGGTATTAAAGTAATTTACTGCTTCTTCAAGTGGTAATTGTTTCAGAACTGACCAACTGCAAGATTTGAGTTCATTTTGGAAATCTGTGCAATTGAAATTCTTATTGTTCCTTATTGTTTTAAAAATGGACTGGTTGTGGATATCAGCTTTTTTCCTGATTAAATAGGTGAGGTAATCACTTATATCATCAGGCAGGGTCCCACTCTTGTATTTGAGAGGACAGATGTTAGCAAGAATCCAATCCAGAATACTTGCTTTATTGTTGGGTTTACTGATCCTAGTGAGGGAGGATATGACCTGTGAAAACCTATAAAGGTTTATGTGGTGAGTGGGGGGTTCTGAGGAACACATGTTCCAGTCTATGTTGAATTCCTCAAGTACAATGATTTCTTGGGGGTAATTGCTGGATAACCAATGTAGGCTATCTTCAAGGGTATTTATGTTATTGCCTGGGGGAATATACACACAGATGAGATTTATACATTTGTTCTTATTAATGTGGAGCTTAGCGAGAAGAATTTCAGCATTGTCAAACAGGGATATTTGCAGGGCATTATTGAACACTTCAAGCATGGATTTGTGCAGAACAGCTACTCCACCTCCCTTTCTATTGGTTTGATCAAGCCTTAGGATGTTATAGCCTGGTGGTATAACTTCTTTATCTGAAGTAGAAGGTTTTAGCCAGGTTTCAGTAAGACATAGTATGTCTGGGGAAAGAGCATCTAAGAGGGCATGTAGGTGTTGAATCTTATTGTTTACACTTCTGATATTTAGGTGACTGATCAAGAGTGAGTTTGGGGGTTTGTCTAAGATTTGTGTAGTAGTGGGACAGTTAGTAAAGGACCTAGAGCCAGCCAGTGGATGTGGATGGACTAGGATTTGGGTGGATATCTCCATCCATTGTCAAGTTGCATTGTAATCTGATTGCGAGATTCCAGATTTTAATTAATAGACTTTGGTATCTTTTGATTTTAGCATTGGCATATCTTGTTCTAATGGGATGCTGATACCTAGTAAGTAAGGAGTTAGATGGGAGGGAATGTATTAAGTGTTCAAGCTTGTGTGGAGCTGTAAAAGTGGAGGTTTGGCCTTTTGGGTAGTGGAAACTTAGGTATATATTATATTCATAGCAAGTAAGAAGATTTGGGACAAGCAGAAAGGGTAGCAGAGAGTACAGTGGTAGTATTTTAAGTGGTTTCATTGCAAAGAACATCGGGATTATTCAGGTTGACTTGTCCCAAGTTTAAACTTTTTAAGATAGGATAGAAAGGTTAAGTACTGGAGAGCCTATTGATGACTTGGATATAGCTGAGTGGCTGTAGAAAGGGGGGTGTGGTTGTAGCACTATATATTTAGTACCACTGGGGGCGGGTGGAATTTGGGGGCAGGATGGAGTGTGGAGCAAGTCCGAGTGCAGCAGGGTCAAACCAGACCATGAGGTAGTAAGGGTCTGTGTATACTGTGTGAGTGCACTGGTGCTAAAAGTAGGTTCTTTCTTACTTTCTGTTAGGTTCCATTCCTCCTTTTTATAACAATTTGTCTAAAGAGCTGCAGTTGATACGTTTTATAGTTTTATGGCTATGAGAGTAAATTTCACTTTTATGCCCTGGTAAGACATTTAGTGTTAAAGAGCTCACACATAAAGCATTAAGCTTTCTTGAGCAATTTTCCACGGAGGTACTTTTTAATGGGTAGTAAGGGACTTAGTAAGCCAAATCAGGTAATAAAGGTTTTCTAAGATATTGATTGGAAGGGAGCTATTAGTGCTTCAGACCCAGTCCGGCTGTGTAAAATCTAAAATGGTGCCTGCCACATATAATATTTATTAACTTTGGGATTGGCTTAAGGTAATAAACAGGGAAGGGGAGAGGGGAAACAAGAGTGTGGGCTGGGAGTTCTTTTGTACTGCTGTTAATGAGCCAAGATCCAGGCAAAGACAAGTTTGTGTTTAAGAAAAAAATCAAAATTGACCAAGAACTGCTGTGAAGCTGTACGTCATTTCTTAACAATTTATGAGGTGGAAAAACAGCATAACCTTGTAATCTGTAGGCTACTGTGCTCTCAATTAAATTAAACACATTGCTCTCAATTCAATTGAACACACACAGTATTTGATTAGTTATGGATACTATTTGCTAACAGAAGGGAATAAAAGAGACATGGAAGATGAGTGTGTGTGCGTGTGTGTGTGGGGGGGGGGTTGCTGCTTACACACCAAAGCAGAGTGCTCTCCAGGGGATAATGAATATTAGCTCAAACAGGTAGACACATACACAAAGTTAACTTTAGCTGTTTGTTTGCAGACAGTTCAGACCCAGACTGCGCTTTTCATATAACAGTGTATCCACCGGTCTGATTAAATATAAAGGTGTTATTGCAGACGATTACTCAGAGTGGTGTTAGGTACAAAGTTAACATTAGCTGTTTGTGTTTGCAGACAGTTCAGACCCAGACTGCGCTTTTCATATAACAGTGTATCCACCAGTCTGGTTAAAGATAAAGGTGTTATTGCAGCCGATTACTTAGAGTGGTGTTAGGTACAGAGTTAACTTTACATGTTTGTGTTTGCACAGTTCAGACCCGGACTGCTCTTTTCATATAACAATGTATCCACCAGTTGGGTTAAAGATAAAGGTGTTATTGCAGCCGATTACTTAGAGTGGTGTTAGGTACATAGTTAACTTTACATGTTTATGTTTGCACAGTTCAGACCCGGACTGCTCTTTTCATATAACAATGTATCCACCAGTCGGGTTAAAGATAAAGGTGTTATTGCAGCCGATTATTTAGAGTGATGTTAGGTTGGAGAGACACAGAGCTCCTAATGGGGCTTGTAGCAGAGTGGTTGTATATAGAACTATAAATGTTAAGTTGTCTATCTCGCCTTCATTCTTGCTGGATGGGTTCGGAGCCGACCTCGGCTCCGACTCGGCCACTCTAAAAGCTCGAGAGTTGGTTCCACCGGCTCGAGGCTCCCCTTATATCCCACAATGCTAGGCGTGAATTACCTCAGATCTCGTTTGCCGCTACAGCGATCGAGGTGTTGTTTTTCTACCGGCTTCAGGTCAGTTTTATTAGATCAGTCTAATAACTGTTTAAACCTCTTTTAGCTTAGTTTTTTCTCTTTTTACCCTTAGTGTAGTGGATTTTTATCCTTTCTACCCTTATCCAGCCCCTTTCCCACAGGAACTGATAAGTTCTTTCCTTAGGCCTTCGGGCCCTTCCATCCCTAATAGTGGTGTGTAGGTGTTTTCTGTAGGGATTTATATTGTATATATAAGCTAACTAAATTCATTAGTTTTAATTTAGTTTAAACTTATTTCTGATAGTGTAATCGGTGTGTGTGTGTGTTTTTTGTGTGGTGGTTACACTTTCGGTTCCTTGAAAATGTCCAAGGATTCAAAGGTCTCAGGCTTCAAGAAGTGTGACTCGTGCTGTCAGAAAATGTCTCTGACAGACGGTCACACTTCTTGTGTGTACTGCCTGGGACCTTTACACCTGCAGGACTCTTGTGCTGTATGCCATGGCTTCAGCCCTAGAGTCCTGCAGGAAAAAAAAAAAAACTCATTCTAAGGGGTTTGCTTAAGCCTGAAGGTTCCCTAACTGCTACCTTGGGAAAACCTTCCAAGGCTTCTAAGACCTCGACTCCAGCTTCTGAGTCGAGGCCTAAGGCTTCGAAACCTACTGCTACATCGGCTCCGGCTGGAGCCGATGAGTCTTTGACTACAGCTTCTGTGGTTCCCTCGGCTCCGGCTGGAGCCGAGGTATTGGAAATTCCTGGGTCGGCTCCGATCAGACCATCGGAGCCGACATCTAGAAAAAGGTCTAGGTCACCATCCCTTGGCTCCGTTCATTCGGCTCCAGCGTCTCCCTTGCTGTCTGAGCGGGCCATAGGTCTCACTCCTCTAGGTCATCGAGGCTTTCGGATCATGACCTTCAGAGGGTAGTGAGTCGACTTCTAAAGTCCGAGGCACTGGCCCAAATGCTTCAGAGCCCGACTCATCAGTCGATGCTTCAACCTATCCCTCTAAATATTCCTCCTCCGACTCCTTTGAGCTCGGGCAGGCGTCTCGGAACCGAGACTGTGGTAGCGTCGGAGCCGATACACTTGTCTTCGGTTCCGTCGTCGGCTCCGATTTCTTCCTTTGAAGAATCTCGGCGCTGGACTTCCCTCGTCGGCTCCGAGGGGGTTAGTGGCATCGGACCCTTGTCCGACCCCGCTCTCCCTCTCGGTGCCGGCGCTGGTGAGTTCGGCTCCGACATCGACCTCGGAGCCATCTCTGTCAGTGCGAGGAGGTTCTCAGCTTCTCGGGCGGGGACCTCTGGCTCTGCCTGACAGGGTGCGTTCGAGGTCATGCGGAGTGTGTTGGAACCTGGTTCAACTCCACAGTCAGCTCCGTCCGCCCCTCCCTCTTCGGTGCCTCAGGTTATGTCTACTCTCTCCCTCATCCCTGACCGCAGAGAGCCAACTCTTCAAGAATCCCCTGTGGGATTTCATCCTCTTCGAGGCCTCTCCTGATTTGGCAGGGAGCCCCTAGGAAGAAAGTGTAGAGGAAACACATAGACTCACCTGAGTCTGTCACCTCTGACACAGATTTAGAGGATTCGAGGGTTCCCCGTTCCCCTTCTGAAGATGTCTCCTTTGCAGACATTCTAGAGATCCTCAAGCAGAGGGAAATTGGCCAGCCCTTAACCCTTGGAGGATGAATCTGTGTATCTTGAGGCGTTTGGCTCTCGCCCTTCCACCTCCTGGGTGTCCCCCCCTTTGACCCCCTCATGCAGGTGGTAGCAAAGAAAGCCTGGATGGCTTCTGACTCAGTGGACCCTACCCCCAGGAGACCTTCAAAGTTTATAACAGCACCAACTGATAAACAATTTTTGACCAAAGGAGTTACTGTGGATGCTATGGTGGTAGCTGCTGCCACCAAGAAGGAACTAGCTGATCCTTCAGTGCCTGTCCATCCCCTAACAAGGAATCTAGGTCTATGGACAGGTGCGGAAGCAGATGTTTTCGTCAGCGACCTTTGCTATCGTTAAGCTGAACTACCTATGCCATTTCACTCATCTCCAGAGACTTGATCAAGGAAGCGGTGAGATGTTGAAGGATCCTACAGCTGCAGGTTTTCAGGACAAGATGAGCGCCCAGCTGACTACCCTGAATTCTATAGCTAACTCCTCCATGCCTCCTTTCATATGCGGCTGATGGGCGAGTAGAGCCGCAGGGACAGGTGTCGCCTTACGCCCGGCATGCCTGGATGCGACTATGCAATTTTGCGGACCCCTTTAAAACGTCTTTCACTAATTCCCCGTTTGATGGATCATCTCTCTTTGGTCCTCAAGTGAAAGAAACCTTGACTAGGTGCAAGACGGATGGCAAATCTCTGTCTGCCGTCGGAGTCCGTTTTTCTACTCCTTCTAGACCTTACCCCAAAAGCCAGAAAAGTGGAAAAATGTGGTTCCACAAACAATCTCAAGGGAATTTGCCTGACGCACAGAGTCGGTTCCCCTCCAGAGGCAGAGTAGGGAACAATAATGGTAGAAGTCGCCCCAGAGGCAGAGGGGGTCCGCAGAACCAGGGCAATCGAGAAACCTTTTCCGATAAGCCCTTTCAGCATCCCTGAGGTGTTGCCTGACTGTCCACCTTCGGAGGCAGTCGGGGGAAGATTGTCACTGTACCCAGAAGCCTGGCTATCCCTAACTCAAGACAAGTGGGTACAGTGCATCATTTCCGAAGGCTATTCCATTCCCTTCGTTCGCATTCCAAACCAATCAAAGAAATCCCTTCCAGATGTTCCACCCGCTCAAAGGGATCTTGCAGCTTTGGAAATTTCAAAGCTGCTTGCAAAAAACAATTCAGCCAGTTCCAGCAGACCAGCAAGGATCCGGAATCTACTCCAGGTTCTTTTTAGTTCCAAAGAAAACAGGGGACTGGAGACCAATTTTGGATCTCAGTATCTTGAACAAGTCTGTCAAGAAAACAAGATTTGGGATGGTCACGCTACAGTCCATCCTTCCCCTATTGGGAAAGGAAAACTGGATGTGCTTTATAGATCTTCAGGAGCGTACTATCATATAAAATGAACAGACACTCCAGAAGATTCCTCCGCTTCAGGCTGGGAACCAGTCATTTTCAATTCAGAGCCCTGCCCTTTGGACTCACCACTGCCCCGGTGTTTACCAAATGCATGGCAGTGGTAGCTTCTCACCTGAGGCGTCAAGGATTCCAGGTGTTTCCATATTTGGACGACTGGCTCCTCACAGCTCCCACCAAGCATCTTCTTCTAATGGCCAGAGACTACACCTTTCGCATTTGTCAAAGTTAGGCATCTCAATAAATTGCGAAAAGTCTGTTTTGTCGCCTTGTCGTGCTATTACCTTCATAGGCAAATCTAGACACAGTCAACATGTCTGAGACTAACAGATCAGAGAATAACAGACATCGCCAAACTGGTCTCGCTTCTCTTCAGCAGCAACAGAGTCAAAGCCAGGTTAGTTCTGAAAGTATTGGGGATTATGGCGGCTGCCATGCCTCTGCTTCCATTAGCCAGATTCTACATGAGAATCCTTCAATGGATGCTCTTCACACAATGGTCATACCAGCAACTTCCGATGTCCCACACCATTATGATTACGCAAACATGCAAGAATCATCTTCTGTGGTGGATGTCTTCCCCTCAGCTCTTCTTGGGAAGACCCTTTGTTCCTTCCCTCTGGTTGCTACTCTGACAACGGACGCCTCCCTGATCGGGTGGGGGCATTATCAGGGCAGAACTGTCCAGGGCATATGGCGACCAGACGAATGCCACTTGCATATAAATGTTCTAGAGATGAGAGCAGTGCTTTTAGCGTTGCAAGCCCTTCAAGACTCTCTTCCCTTGGGAACGATAGCAATCCAGACGGACAATATGTCTGTAGTGTGGTATATCAACAAACAAGGCGGAACCAGGTCCTATCCCCTATGTCGAGAAGCACTCAGACTGTGGCAATGGGCGATTTCTTCTCAGCATTTTCTGATATCAACGCACATCCCCGGGAAGTCCAATCAAATCGCGGACAAGTTGAGCAGAGCTATCCTCATGCCTCACGAGTGGTCTCTGAAAGATTCTATTGCGAGAAAATTTTTTCTCAAGTGGGGTCAGCCTTGCTGCGACCTTTTTGCTACTCCCCAAAACAGCAAGTGCAGAGATTATTTCACCCTATTTCCGTTGCCAGGCCAGCCCAGCAGAGACGCTCTAGTCCAAGTTTGGCCCCGAGGACTTCTGTATGCATTTCCTCCCTTCCCACTAATCTCACAAGTGATACAGAAAGCTATCGCTCAGAAGGCCTCATTAATCCTCATTGCTCCTTATTGGCCTCGACAAGTTTGGTTCCCCTTTCTACATCAATTTCTGTTGGAGCAACCTTGGCATCTGGACCTAGTTCCAGATCTTTTGATCCATCAGTCGGGTCAGTTACATCGCTCCGTCCCCTCTCTGAACCTCACTGCTTGGTTCCTCCAGTTCCTACCCTAGCCAGGCTTCCTCAAATATCTCACACTGTTCGAGATATTTTAATAGCTTCACATAAATCTTCCACTCAAAAAATTTATCTTAGTAAGTGGAAACGTTTTGCCTATTGGGCTCAAGGAAGGGACTTAGATCCTTTCACTGCTCCCATCCATATGGTACTTGATTTTCTAGCTGAACTCTTTCATGCAGGTTCATCTCCTTCTACTCTCAAAGTTCAATTGGCAGCTATATCTAACTTTCATGTGGGCATTTCAGAGTCTGCCATCATGTCCCACAAGCTTTGCAAAGCCTTTTTGAAGGGAGTTTTTCTACTCAGACCTCCTATAAGAAATCCTCCTCCTCTTTGGGACCTTAATTTAGTTCTCAGTTCTTTGATTCTCCCCCATTTCGAACCTGCAGCTTCCTGTTCATTAAAATTGCTATCATGGAAGACTCTCTTTCTGGTAGCTATTACTTCAGCTAGAAGAGTTTCAGAACTTCATGCACTCAGCTGTCGACCTCCTTATCTGTTGTTCCATAAAGACAGGGTATCCTTCTGAACCAACCCGTCCTTTTTACCTAAAGTAGCCTCTCGTCTAACCTAAATCAAAGCATTGACCTCCCTGTGTTTTTCCAGAATATTCTAATAGGTCTGAACAAAAATTGCATTGGCTAGATGTTCATTGTCAGTTAAGGTACTATTTGGATAGGACCAAACAATTCAGAAAATCTGACCAGCTGTTTGTCTCTTATGCAGAAGGCAGAAAGGGACTTTCTGTTTCCAAGGTATCACTATCTAGATGGCTAACATCTCTGATTTCCATTGTTTATGAAATTAGACACCAAAAGCTGCCTAACAAACCTAAGGCCCATTCCACCAGAGCTTTGGCTACTTCTATAGCCTTCCAAGACAGACTGCCTATTGACACCATTTGTGCAGCGGCTACTTGGGCTACTCCTCACACTTTCATTTCACATTATAAGTTGGATTTAGCTTCTAGGCATAGAGCTAACTTTGGTACCACTGTTCTCAAGAGTCTGTTCCGTTAGACCACCGGGCACAAGGTGCTAGGGACGGTCCCATCCAGCAAGAATGAAGGCGAGATAAACAACAACATATAGAAGTTATGTTCTTACCATAACGTTCCATGTTAGTTGTCTTCTTCTCGCCTTCTTTCTTCGTCCCACCTCCTTCCCCTGGCCTGGACAGACCTAGAGGAGTTTGATTGTGACCTCTCTTTCTACCACCTCTTTGCTATAGGTATATGCTCTGCTGTGCATATTTTCCTGGATCAGGCTTTAGGTCACTTTTCCTCTTCCCCTTTGTTTATAGAGGTGGACTCTCTTTTTCCAGTTTTTCTGGTTGTATTATTAGCTGGGCCTAGCTCACAAACGAGATCTGAGGTAATTCACGCCTAGCATTGTGGGATATAAGGGGAGCCTCGAGCCGGTGGAACCAACTCTCGAGCTTTTAGAGTGGCCGAGTCGGAGCCGAGGTCGGCTCCGAACTCATCCAGCAAGAAAGAAGGCGAGAAGAAGACAACTAACATGGAATGTTATGGTAAGAACATAACTTCTATTTTCTTTCCCATTGGACCCTAACGTAGCACCCATATGTCTGAACCATATGCCCTTCACTCAGAAATAGAAGCAGAGATAAACTGCTTGATGGAATAATGTGCATTACTTCTGGTAACAAACCCTACATGGATCACACCTATACCAGCTGTCTTGAAACCAAAATGAGGAAGTGAGGATATGTGCCAGCTGCAAGTGTGCAACAAAGAAGTTATTATAAGAACTCTCATATCAAATTCCTACCATCAATAAAACATTCACCTATTTTACATAAGGGAAACTATTTGCAAAACTGGGTTTGGCATAACCTTATCTGTAAATACCAGTGGATGGTACAGCTGTGGCCCACATAAGGTGTTTTTAAAGCTACTTTTTTTGCAGTGTGGAGTACGTATGGCACAAGAGATGTTTCAAAATTTGGTGAATGATATCTTGTTTGGGTTCCAGGATATTTTCATTGGGGCAGACCTTTAGCTGGACAGCTATGAAAAGGTATAAAGGTTTGCAGATGTAAGACTCAAGTTAAAGAAGAGTAAAGGGGTACTTGGAGCATCAAGTGCTGAGTTCCCCATTTTCAGTATTGTTGCAGAAGGAATCCATTTTACTGACATGAAAGTCAAAAACCTCCATGATGCACCAAAGCCAAAGGGTAAATCTGAAATGCAGGTATTGTTGGGAGTGTTGAACTTCTACCTTTCCTTACTAAATAATAAGAATAAAGCCAATGTAGCTGAACCTCTATAATGAGTACTCGACAAAAATGCCACTTGGAAGTGGATACACACTCACATGAGGGTTAAGATGCTGCTGTCATTGAATAACATATCAGTACATTATGACACAGATAAACCATTGAGTATGAGCTGGGATACTTTAACTTATAGTGCTGTCCCAAAACATGCTCTCTCAGCAGAGGACATAAAGCCTGGTATGCATGTTACTCAAAAACTATGTCCAGTATTTAAAAAAATTATGCTCAGACTTACAAGAAGGTACTACTAATTGTCACTTTGATAAAGAAATTTCCTGAATATTTGGATGGCATATGCTTCAGTATTATAAGAGACATTACTGGGACATTCAAAACTAATGGCCCTGCACTTCCGAGTTTTTTTCATTAGGTATGGTCATTGTTCCCCAGTACATGTACATTTGGAGTATAAATTACAGTACTGTTCTGGCAGAGATATTAGTAATTCAGATGCATTTATTTATTTTTATTTATTTATTATTTATTTATATTTGTTTACTGGGGTAGTGTATTGCCCAATATTGACCTATTTTAGGCCAGTGTGAATATAAAACATTTCACAAATAAAAATTACAGAAAATAAGGAATAACAGAGTAGTTCAGACTAGTCATATATAAAAACTGTATATAAAGATTCTAGTGAACACTTATCCCGGAAGTTCTCATGTTTTTGTATAGAAATATTTACACAGAGTTTCATTATTCCTCATAAAACTACCAACATATTTAAAACAAATGAAAATTCTTGTTGGAGATTTTAAGAAGACATTTAAAGTAGACTGGTGCCATATTTTTTAAAGTGTGAAAAAACTAGTAGTATTGGGAAAATGTTTCATATTTCCTGCAGGCACTATGGTCCGATGAGTGTATTACATCTAATTCCCTTTTATTAATAATACCTAATGGTAAAAGTGTCTCACAGTACCATTGATATGGGCTTTATTAGCAATAGCAAAGATGTTAATACCTCTAATTGGAAAAAGGATGAGACACTGGAGTTTTGTGGATGTTTAGATTAGCTCTGGTGAATGTAATTTCTTTAATGTCAAACAGCAAAAAAATTAATTGATTACAGTTTAAACCACAGTGAAAAACTTCTCTAAAGCAAATGATGTCATGGAGACTAATGCCTTCTTCAGTTAAAGTATGATTTAGAAATGTCATGTATATCCTGGTTGAATAATAGTAGCAATCTCTTAGTACAAATGTTATCATTATTCTGTCTAAATATAGTTAATATCAATTATGGCAGGTATCACGGATACAAGTGCTGATTGATCAATCCTGATATGGTGTGCGTGGATGCAGCTGTGTCTGGCAGCTAGTACAAATGTTTTATACATGACATCAAACTGACAAAGCTGTTCAAGAGAAACAATAGAAGCCTGAACTTGAAATTTCATAGAATGTAACAATCATATTCTGAACAAATAGTATTAAATCAACAATAGACAGTTTAATAACATGGGCTTGAGTATAATAACACTACTGTTTTAACTTGTCATAAATGACATACACTATATTGAACATCAACGGGAAGCATGATGATTTTCTCATATAGGTAAATTTACATAACAAGTCATGTAATTGCTTTAACTTGAATTGTAGCTTTTGTAACCCATCTTGACCATATATAATACTTAAGTGGTTACCAAGGTAACTACTGTTTTATACATGACATCAAACTGACAAAGTTGTTCAAGGGAAACAATAGAAGCCTGAACTAGGAATGTCACAGAATGTAACAATCATATTCTGAACAAATAGTATTAAATTGACAATAAACACTCAGTTTAACCTTTGCTGATTATACAAAATGGAATGTTGCCATTTAAATTTAAAAACGTTCAGTATATGCCAGAAAATGGCAATTTATGAATATGGAAAGGGAACTTGTAATCATTAATCACAATAAGTGAATTTGTTGTTTTTAACCTATAATTTCACTCATTTTATAATAAGAAATGACAAATATGAAAATCCTTATGTGTAGGAAATGGGGGGAAGAGGGATGCACTGATAATTTATGCATTAACTTTTAGCAATGTTTACGTAAAACAAACTTGCTGCTTTAAGTAAGTTGGCAACAAAGTGATTACTTAAATGTTGGTAAACAATGAAATATAAATTCTGATATATCCAGTAAAATATATTGTATTATAAACATTAGGTATACATATTATTACCATCTATTTATATTAAGTAATACGTTTTGAAAGACTTCATCAGTAAAGGTGAATATGTTAAATAACTGTGTGCTATAATCTTTTACTGAGGTTTTATATATGATACATCCTACTTTACTATGATTGAATTTTGTCATCTATCTTTCATGTAAATATTAATTGCTTATACAATAAGTAGACATTTATATTGAATTAGAATTCTGTCTAATCTAGACTAGTACTATATCTGTTCAAAATAATATAAATATTGGTTATTCCTATTACAAATATTCGCCATATGATAATTCAATTTATGGAGCTCAGATGTTCTGGATTGTCAAGGTATGAGTGATAATCTGATGGATTTAGGTTTATCCATCAGATTAGGAATGATTTTCATTCCATGGTTAATGCGGATCTTAGTTTTGTTAATATTTATTAATTTAAATTTATTTCACAAAAACATTTTTAGTATGCCTGACCAAAACATAACTTTATTGGCAAACACTCAAAGTATAAGACTGATAGTTTTCTTTAAAAGCTCAAACATATACTTTATAGTTATCAGAGGAAAATGTTTAATAGTCACAATAAAACAAAAAATGCATAGTCTAAATAACCTAAAATGGATTTAACTGTATTATCTTTAAATACCAATGGCTTAAACAGCTCCCTATCAGATGATCGAAACACCATTTCCGCGAATATGAAATGATCGACACATATTGCACGAACTATGTAAACACTGAACATCCATAACAGCGAAATCCAAAATGTTGAAGTGTTTTGGTTGGACCGTTTGCGGTATAGCTCTGTAAGGTAAGTGTGCGATAGGTATGGACCTTAGGGTAGGGTGCGGGTTAAGTTAAGTGTATAGATAGTTAATGTATGTAAGATTTAGTGTAGTGTTAGAAGTAGGGTTTTGTTAAATGTATTTATGTGAATTATTTATTTTGTTAGGGAATATCTCTGTAGGAGAAGTGTGCGGTAGTTATGGACCTTAGGGTTAGGGAGGGGTTAAGGATAGTGTGTAGATAGTTGTGTATGTGGGGTTTAGTGTAGTGTTAGAAGTAGGGTTTTGTTAAATGTATTTATGTTTATTATTTATTTTGTTAGGGTATATCTCCGTAGGGGAAGTGTGTGGTAGTTACAGACCTAAGGGTTAGGGAGGGGTTAAGAATAGTGGATAGATAGTTGTGTATGTGGGGTTTAGTGTAGGAGTAGAAGTTGGGTTTTGGTGCTTTACTTTAGGGTTAGGAGTAGGGTTTGGTTAGTGTATGTATGTGGTTTATTTATTTTGTTTGGGTAGGTAGTATGTAGCAAGTGGTGGGGTTGGTCGACTATGACCGTTCGATGTTTTAAATTTCGCTGTTTAGTGCGTTTGGTCTAGTCGCAGTTCAATTAATACATGTCGCTCTTTTGGTAGTCTCTGAAATGGATTTTCGCAGAACTGATATAGACCCGGCTTAAACAATCCTAGCAAGAGATCAAATCTGCTGAAATATTTAAAACTGAACAAAGCACAAATTGTCTTCCTTCAAGAAACTCATTTCAAAACAAATGACAATTACAAATGGAATCCTAAGGAAAATATGATATTGGCGCAATCCACTTATAAGACAAAGACAAAAGGGGTAACAATTTTATGGAAAACAAATGTGATTAACCCAGAAATCATTTATAAGTATGAAGATAAAGAAGGCCTTATGGCATTAGTGATAGTTAAGTATAATAACAGAATATGGACCCTAGCCAATCTATACTGGTTCCCAGGCATTGGATCAGGAACTGTTAAAAATGCTTGGATTTCATTTCCAATAATTATAAAGACAACTTAATATTAGGAGGAGATTTTAACTGTATATTTGACATTTCTGAAACTACAAATAAAAGACCATTTCATACATCTGCTGTATCAAAATCTTTAAACAAGTGGGTAGAATCATTTAATCTTTTAGATACTTTCAAATTTAAAGAAGATACATCTTTGTTGTTTTCCCATCAAGATCACAGATTTGGAACCCAAACTAGAATAGATAAAATATTTGCTGCCCATGACTTACACTCTAAAATCATTAATTTCTCAATCACTCCCTGCTCCTTTTCAGACCACAATTCATTGATACTAAAACTTCAAAAGATGAAAAAAAGTAGAAGTATTAAACAATAGATACAATGAAATGCTAACACATAAAACAAGTTTAGCTTTAGAAAAACTAAAAATTAACACCTTGGACACTTCTCCCAAATATCTACAGAATTTATCCACAAGAATTAAAATACAATAAAAAGCTAATAACATTAAAAGTATGTTCCATGAAAAGAAAGGGAAAAATGTTTTGGATATAGGTGACATTCTCGATGCCTATATAAATCACTATATGGAACATTTCCAAAAAGAAAATATACATATCGATTAATTAAATCTATATGAAAAATGTTGTAATATTAAAAAACCCAGAAAAATTAAAACTAGATCTGCAAGCACCCATATCCTACAAAGAAATAACAGATACAATAAAAGAGGGTAAAAATAATAAAGCTCCAGGTATAGATGGCATAATTATGGAAATATATAATTTTTTTCCTTCAAAGATACTATCCCTCTTCTATAAAACTCTATTAGAAATTCAGTCACAAGCTTTAATACCACCCTCTTTGAGATATTCCTTAATCACACCAATCTTAAAGGAAAACAGATCCCCAAACCTCTTTACCTCATATAGACCTATATCATTATTAAATAATGACTATAAGATATTTATGACAATACTAACAGAATGAAAATACCACTATCCAAAACAATAAATAATGATCAAACTGGATTTATATATCATAGACACGCACATGACAATATTAAAAGGATAATTTCCCTTATAGATTATATTAATAAATAAAATAAAGAAACATTCATAATTGGCTTAGATATAGAGAAAGCCTTTGATTCCCTAAATTGGGACTATTTATTCAAACTCCTGGTGTTAGTTGAATTTCCTCCTTCCTTTGTTCATCTACCAAAGAATATATATACAAATAATTTAGTGTATGTTAAGCTAGGTCCTTTCACCTCTGAATTTATACATATAACAAAGGGTACTAAACAAGGATGTCCCATGTCACCGATTCTATTTGCTTTGACTATTGAAATATTGGCAGATTCAATATGTAACAATACAAAAATCAAAGGAGTCAATGTTTATGAACAATACAATTCTAAAGTAATGCTCTTTGCTGATGACATATCATTAACATTATCCAATACAAAAAAGAGACATTAAAAGAATTAGATATTTTAATTGACACATTTTACAGGACTTCAGGACTCCATTTCAATAAATCAAAATCAAAATTTTTATTTTTAAATAAAAAAAAAGAATTGCAGACAAAGGGGAATCACATTATAGGGAAACAAGAATCTACCTTAAAATATCTAGGAATTGAGTTATGCAAGGATAATGAATTAGTCTCAAAAAACTACAATAATATCATAAATACAATTAAAATCTCTATGGAAAAGTGGAACAAAATAATATTAACATTTGAAGCTAGACTACAGTTAATAAAAATGGTTTTACTGCCAAGATTCTATATATAGCCTTGGCAATACAAATGTTACCAGAGAGGAATATACTCAAAGAGATAAACTTATGCCTAATAAAATTTTTATGGTTTCCCAAAAGAAACAGAATAGCTTTAATACATCATATCAGACCGTGGAAACGGAGAGGATTAAACTTTCCTGATATAGAAACATATACAAAAGCATCAATATCTAAAACAATCTCAGATTGGATAAGTCCAAATTATTCTGCAAATTGGAAAGAATTACTAACTGTAATATAAATAAATGAATTTGATTTACAAAACAAATTTCAAATAACAGATAAAGATAATTTTCCATGGCACATATTATGTATTAGTATGCAATATAACATAACTAAGCCCACTAAAACTCGTATGATTAATTATTGCATTGACTCATTTAGGAAAATTATTAATGCAAAAATAGATTTAAAAATCTGGTTTGATCTTTTAACACCATTCATAGTTACAAACAGCTGTTCACATACAATATACAGATAAATAATTAATTCATGGGAACAGAAAGGATTTGTTTATTGGTTTCAATGTATCAAAGAACTAAAAGTTCTGGATATGCAAACAATAGAAACAACATACACAATTTCCACAACAATATTGGCAAACTATGTAAAGCATTCTGACGTATTCACAAGATTTATGCAGAATAATTAGTAATTCTTCATTTAAAGAAAAACCTAAACTTACACAATACCTATATGAAAGCATATGTAGTAATTATGACAAAGGAAATAGTATTTCAAAATGTTACAAGATATTGATAAATTATAAAACAACACCCAAATCCTCATATTGGAATTATATAAAAAAGGACACTCATTGCAGCTAACTGAAGAAATTAAATCAAATATTTTATTATCAATAAAACATACATCCTTTACACAATACTAGAAAGTTTTTAATTGGAAATGCTTGCACAGAACATTCTTAAATCCAGATAGAATTACTAAAATTAATTCTTCCACAAAGGGAATATGTTGGAGGTGTGAGCAAATTCACAATGCAGATTGGAATCACATTTTTTTTTACTGTGTTAAAATTAAGCCATTTTGGAATGGTATTAAAAACTTTTTACAAGCTTTATTTAATGAATTATTTAACTTATCTAAAGCTCTAGTATTATTAAATGTGTACGAAGGTCCTCATTTGAATGTATTTAGTTTGGACAATACTTGCAATCTCAAGGAAGTGTAAAACAAGAAGATGGAATACAAACACAATACTGACTTTGAAAGACTTCTACAGCCTACTGAACACCACAGCATTGTTGGAAATTAAAATTAAAGAATTAAGGTTCATCTTAAGCCATTTATTAACAATCCATGGGAAAAAAAGTCATCATTGATTGACACTTTACAATAACTGAACAGATATACTCTGATAAAAGGATTGTTATACCTATAAAGTAATTGTATATATTGAGCTCTGTTATAGTGTCAGGCTGATATAAATAGTGTACATAGTTATTTAAGATGTTATATATAAATACTATGGAATTTATTCAACTGTATTTGAAAAATAAAAAAATTTGAGAGAAAAAAAAGAAAGCTAGGATGGTATTTTGAAGTAAGAGTTGGCATATATGCTAGAAACCGTACCACAATGGCTCATGGTATGTGCTAGCAACTGTCATACAGAAATTGGGGGCTGTGTCTTATGAGGTAAAGGTGGCTAATGGTCAAATACTTTGAAGGCATGTTGATCAGCAGTGGAAGTAATTAGAGGCCCCATACATTTGAAGGGCAGCAGTGGTCCATAAACTTCACCAGAATACTGTAACCTACAGCCTGTTATGATACAACATTATGTGAGTGCTCCATGCATTTTCCAAAGAAACGTCTGGTACCATAGATGCTCCAAGTGTGGAGTCATCAGAATGTGAACTGGAGTGCCCGAGAAGGATAATCCATCATCTGGCCTATTTAAAGGAGATATTATATACTATTGTGCTTTCCTTCTAGGGCAGCAGTTGGCACTGCTTCTTTAGTGTAACTGACTCCCACTTGTTTCTGTATAGTGTTGTTTTCCTTCCTTCTTTTTAGTTCTCATTTGTATGCTACTGCTAGCATGGCATGTAGTCGCAAGTAAAGCCTGGTGTTCTACAACCTACTGCCTGCTATGTCAATAAATAATAGAGAGTAACAGAAATAGTCTTGTATTGCATGGTACACTGTGATTAGGATCAAAAATCAGGAAAAGATAAACTTGTATGTATGTATGGAGCACCCTGATTACACACAAAAAATGGCTAAAATATACCCTGGTTCATTGTTGTTATAGTACAAGACCCGACTCCTTAACAATGCTTTGACAGGTGCCTAACAACTGTTAAGCAACCCTCTAAGTGTTGTTAAGGCTGGGTCTGCATTAAAGCAGACAAAGCTTACCAGAAAACAGCAGCAGCAGCAGCAGGACATGAAACAGCTTCATTTCAACTCCCGTTTCACCCTGCTGTCTGCTAAGTACACAGACCATTTTGAATTAAGCTGCTTCCCTTAGACAAGGAATACGTATGGATGTCAATCTCTTTACTGCTGCTTTAATGGCTTTCAAACATCGAACAACACAATGCATTTTTTTAAGTCTTACCTTTGATTAATTCATAGTACATGGAGAAGATAAATTTCCTTGTACTACAAAGAATTATGAGTAGGTCAGCAAATTGTAACCCTCTATTATGTGTTCTTGAGCAAAGCTCGAGAAGTGAATTTCTTGGCATACATGTCTCAAACACATAATAAAGCAGTTATGATTGCTGACCCACTCATAATCCTCTGTTAACCCAATCATAGCAGTGCTTAGGGTGCTTAACAAAAGCTTGATAAGTGCATTTAAACACTATTAAGATCATCAGGTGTTGCACTAGAGACTAGCAGCAGACAGTGCTGACCACCAAAGAACAGCATCAGAAAGTAAAACAGCTTTTAAAAGCTATTAAAACTTCACTCTGCCACAAAAGTGTGGCACAATGAAATGTCTTTTCTTGTCTAGGCAGATTCCATCTCTTTGATATTCTAACTTAATGTCGTCTTGTTTGAAACAATTTATGGTGTCAGTGTACT
The DNA here is from genome assembly GCF_019279795.1 of Protopterus annectens. NCBI lineage: Eukaryota > Metazoa > Chordata > Ceratodontiformes > Protopteridae > Protopterus > Protopterus annectens. The sequence continues at coordinate 1,826,480,806 of NC_056737.1, forward strand.
AAGTGCCAGAAGTCTTTGAGGCCACTCTACAACTTGAATACTTTCATATATGTATAGTTGGTAACAGAGTAAGTAAAGTTTGCTAACAGATTACCTTTCTGGTAATAATATCCATCCCAAGAAGTACAAGTTCACTGCAGGGCCTTTCTTTTAGGTTCCTAGGTTTGCAGGTGGGTACTAGGCTAGCTGCCCTTGTGGGCTATTTTAAGCCTAGCCAGTTTCCCTTTTTGTGCCTGAATTAACCTATCCTATTTGGTTAGAGATTTGCCTTACCTATCCCATGGTCAATAATTATATATTACCCCTAATGAGCATAACTGAGATCTTTCCATAAATATTTTGAGGTGACGCATGCATGGGATAAAACATTTTGAAGTTGCCTTTGTCAATTAATAGTACAGTAGGCAGTCCTGGTGTAAATTTTCTGTTACCCATCCATAGATCCAAGTTGTGTTTGAATATGGACAGGAATAAACTTTGTTTTATGAGGATGGAGAGTCTGTTCCAGAGTAGAGGTATCCTTTGTGAGATGTACATCATCAATCCCCCTTTTCCCATTTTTCTACATGGGGTTGGAGTGTTGTGTTAACTGTTGCCATCTCTCTAGATTCAATGCCATATCCTTGTCTTCTTCAACACTCATGCCTGACTGTCTTAGATCCTCTCTCACACAATCCATCCACATCTTTGCTGGATGCCCTCATCTTCTCTTACCTTTTTCCTGTTTATCCCAAATCATCTTCACCAGATTGTCTTCTGCTTTTCTCCACATGTGCCTGAGCCACTGTAATATGGTCTCTTTGATCTTTTCTGCAATTGGAGCTACTTTGACTTCTTCTCTTATGTCCTCATTTCTTCATCTGTCCCACAGTGTACATCCTACCACCCTTCTCAGGCACGTAATTTCTGTAATGTCTATCATTTTCATCTGCTCTGCCTTTACTGCCCAGGCTTCTGTTCTGTTTAGTAGTGCAGCAGTACTGGTCGCACCACTGTTTAGGCACCTTACTTTTCTGCTTCTTTGGCATTTTTCTTTCATACACTACACTTGACACTCTGTCAGTTGGCTGCAGCCCCTCTGATTCTAACACTGACCTCTTCATTAAGACTTCCCTTCTTTTTAACAACCCCTCTCAGGTACTTGAAGCTATTATCCTGTTCCACTGTCTTTCCTTCTATCTCAGTCCTCATCTTCTTCTGATTCCCCAGTTTGCTGCCATTACCACTGTTTTTTCTGTACTTAGTTTCATCACACCGCTCTCTCTCTCTCTCTCAATCTCAAACACACAGTCTCCTCTGCTTTCATACACACATTCACTCACACAAGATTGCTCTCACTCTCTCGATCTCTCACACATACAGTCTCCTCTGCTTTCATACATATATTCACTCACACAAAATCGTTCTCACTCTCTCTCTTGATCTCTCACACACACAGTCTCCTTTGCTTTCATACACGCATTGAGTCACACAAGATCGCTCTCACTCTCTCTCGATCTGTCTCACACACACAGACTCCTCTGCTTTCATACACATATTCACTCACACAAGATCGCTCTCACTCTCTCGCAATCTCTCACACTCACAGTCTCTTCTGCTTTCATACATGCAAACACTTACGCACACAGAAACATAAGCGCATTCAAAGCATGCATACACACACATACACTTTTTTTCCTGTTTATTTTTTTGCACTCACTAAACAGCAAAAGCATTGCTTGGTGAGTGCAAAGTAATGGCAGCCGTTAGTTTTTTTTGCAGACTGAGCTCCACGGCAGCTTGATATGCTGACGTGAAGCGGCAGACTTTTTATTCAGCGGGCATTACTTGCACATTACAACCCTGCTGGAGAACGTTCATTCTCCAGTGAGGGTGCTGATGAACAGTTTGCCCATTCTCTAAGACACTATAATCACTGGGTGTAGCAATTTAAATGATCAGTGCTACTTTTGTCTTCTTTTATGGACATGGTTTTCTCACATCTATTTTTTGAACTGTTGGTAATGGATAATCCTATGTGATATAAACTTCAGCATTCTTAATAATGCTTTGTGGCTCATGTTTCCAGTACTTCTCAGCTACTTCAATATTGTAATGTTTACACAATCCCAATGCAACAGTCTTACCACATTATTATTATTATTATTATTATTATGCTTTTCAGTATACAGGCCCTCTACCATTAGTGTATCACACCGACCAACAAGATGTACAATATTTTCCAGTTCTGTTTTACCGGACCAGCCTTTACCTGTCTATTCCACATGTTTGATGGACTTTGTAAACCAGTGTGTCCGTAGTCCACTATCCTGGGCTGCTAATATTATCATTTCATCTTTTGGTTTAAATTCACCTCTCCTTAACCATTCCTGCATCATCGGATCCTGACAGCCATGAGGTTGTTCGAGGAGGTTTCTGTACTTGCAACTATATTTATGCCTTTTCCACATTTCTTGCCTTCTCATCTGATCCTATATATATATATATATATATATATATATATATATATATATATATATATATATATAATTTTTGTCTACTTCTGGTTTGGTTTCCTTTCCCGCTTGAGACTGATATGCTTCTGCTAAAATAAGCATTGAAATCATCTTAGAGTTGTTCTCTTCATATTTCAAAACTTTCACTATGTTTGGATCTTGTGAGGTCAGCAGATATGTATACAGTCCTATGACTGTGAATCTATACATGTAATCAATTTCTAGGAGGCCCATACCTCCTTCAAAACGAGGATTATATAATCTTGGTATACACTGATTTTTATATATCTTATGATGTGTGAAGAATTTTTCTTTTTTCCTGTCTAACAGATCTGATACTTTTTGGGACAAGTCAGTCACCCCGAAACTATGTTAGAAAGGAAGAGGAAATTGGTTTACAGCTTGGAATTTGTGCCTAGATGTCAGGGCTGTTCTCAGTATTAATTTTAGTCTTCTAAAATATTCCTTACTGAGTTTTGTTCGCATTCATCAGTTCTCAAATATTTATACACTCCCTCCTGCTCAAATTTCTTTATATCACATTCTTGTCCCAGACTGATATTTTCTTGGTGCTGCAGCATTCCTGGTTTAAAAGTTCTTTTGCACATTTATCAAGACCAAATTACATTCTTGGATCATCTGAGAAAGTTTTCGTCACTTCCATTGGTGCTTTCAGCTCCTCATCTGATGAACTATACAGTTTTAAATTATCTACAAAAAGGAGGTGAGACGTCTTTACACTTTGTTGTTGTCTGGGAGTCAAATTTTAACCATAACCTAACCTGTTATGTAGACAGCTTAATGGGTTAAGGGCAAGACAGAAGAGCAGTCGTGACAGAGTTATCCTGAAATATCCCCCGTTTGAGTTTTTATCCCAGGGATAATAATCTGTCCTTTATCATGGCTTAGCTGCAAAATAGTTTGCCACTGTTCTTGGTTACAGTAATGTAATTGATCAATGCAGGGCATACCTTATATATCTATAAGCACTCCTTTATTTATGAATGTGGGATGCTGTCAAATGCTTTTTTGTAATCTATCTGGACCCCACCCAGTTTGGGTTCATAAAGGGCCGATCTTGTCTTCTGAACCTCATTGACTTCTTTGAATCAATCTCCAGAGCTGTGGACAAGGGTAAGGCAGTCCACACAACCTATCTGGACCTAGCCAAGGCCTTTGACACCATCCCCCACTCTGAAATCATAGATAAACTTACTAAGCTGGGCATTAATCCTTACGTCACTTGATGGGTTGCCAACTGGCTTACTGACAGAACACACACTATAAAAGTAGCCTACTCCAAATCCAACTCCAGACAAGTGACAAGTGGAGTACCTCAAGGTTCAGTCCTGGGACTGCTCTTATTTGGCAACTACTTCTCTGAAGTACAGTCCAACAATAAGGGACTCTGTCTAACAAAGTTTTCAGATGGCTGCAAACTGGGAGCCATTATTGAATCCCCAAATGATGTGGATATTCTACAAAAGGGTCTTACAGAAACAGATGCTTGGTGGCAGAGCCATGGGCTCAAGCTCAAGGCCAAGAAATGTATAGTTATCCCCTTTGGGAAAAAACAAGTACCCATGATTTACCACATAGGTGGCAGTACACTAAACACCGAAAGTGTGATAAAAGACTTGGGGACACAGGTTTACAGTGGTCTCACCTTCGATAACCACATCGCCACAACAATCAGAAATCCATCTATTTGGCACACCTCATCACTAAGGGCTTTTCATCCAGGAAAAAAGGAGATCATTGTCCCACTGTAGTCATCCCTCATTAGACCCATTATAGAATACAATGCCCCGTTTAGTATGTACCTCTCAAGACATCTGCAACAACTAGAAAGGCTGCAGAAATACATCATTAAAAGAATCCCAGGCCTAAAGCAGATGTCCTATGCTGACCATCTAAAGCAACTCCAGCTATACTCTGTCATATATCGTCTATTCAGAGGTGATCTCTGCTTAACATACAAGGCCATGTCAAACCCAGAGCTGTTGGACATGCTACACTTAAAGAAATCCCAATCGTTCAGAGCCACATGCTCCAGGGATCTACACCTTGTCATCACAATGAACAAAACATGCTGGAGGGATAGGTTTTGGAGCCATAGATTCCCCAGACTCTGGAATAGACTGCCCATACATGTCAAGCAGAGCGCCTCTCCGGCCCTCTTCAAAAGGAACCTTGACGATTGGATGGGAGATAGGAAAATTCACCCCAGGGATCACATCAGTCACCCTGCTAGACAGGGGTCCAAGGAAATAAATATTGTGTGAAGAAATAGCCAGGGAATTGTTATGGCTAGGCTTGTATAGGCCCTAGGGCCGATAGCCTAGTATCAACTTATCAACCTATCCATGCCATACTTAGATTCTTCACTTTTTACAATTCTCCATTATGACTTTATTTAACATCAAATGATCCTTTGCTCCATCTTGTTTATTCCCAGAATGATAATTGTTTTTAAAATACAGATATTTTCTCCTTTCTGTAATTCAGAGCATAGGAACCTAACTTTTGCTACTGCTTTATTTTTAATCATAAGAACATTGCTTGGTAAAATTAGTTTAAACTGCACATCTGTTTTCTTGTTCTGTAATAGCGACAACTATTTTTGTTTTGGGGCAGTTCAGGAACTGTGGCCATTCAAGTTGCTTACTTTGAGTTACGCAGAATATAGATGGAGATTATCAGAATCAAGTTCAAGTCAACATGTTGTAGTATATTTGCAGTTCAGTAAAATAACCATTCAGCTTATTCTGATACAAATTCTAAGAATTCAGACAGATGAATAAGGCCAGGTGAATATTTTAGGGTTTGTTTGTCATACAGAACCTTGCAAAATAAAGTTTCATTTAGCCATGCTGTCATTAGCAACTATACTAACCACAAAGTTTTCTTTATGAAAACTATTAGTAAAAATTGAGCTTGCCACTTCTGCTTTGGTTTTAAGGTCAGGGCATAGCAGTATGTCTATGTGTACTGTATTCTGCTCTTGCTATTTTTCAATGTCAGAGAATGTCTTTTCTAGAATTACACCCCCAGCCTCCCCACACATATGTAAAACCATCACTTGCACAGACACACACACACACACACACACACACACACACACACACACACACACACACACACACACACACACACACACACACACACACAGTTTACTATCAAAAGTCTGAAAGGCAATTTACTATCGTTCAGATGGTTGAAGGTAAAGGTGAAAAATTTGAAAAACCCCACTTGAAGTCATGTCGCTTACAGAACATTGAGATGCAGCTTGTATTCATTGTTGTGTGCATTGCTGTTTACAAAGGATCACACTACAGTGGAGATCAGGAAAATTACCCTTTTCCTCACTTTAGTGTGATCTTGGAGTTGGAGTATATAATTAGTAGGGGGTGTGGGAAGCTCAGGGGGGCTTGCCCCTGCAAAACATGTCCAGGATATCTCTGGATGCCAAGGTAAGTTGGGTAATGTTGATAATGTCGAAGTCAACATTATAGACATTACCACGTTCGATGGTGTGAGGACTCGCTAGATGTCAGTTTCGCTCATTTAGTTCAGGTAAGTAATAACTTGATGAGGAGATTTGCAGAATTTTGATAGTAAACCTACACCCACAGACAGACAGACACACACACACACACACACACACACACACACACACACACACACACACACACACACACACACACACACACACACACACACACACACACAAATGCTTGTACACTGATATGAAATATATTGAAATATATTTAAACAGTACAGCTTGAATATATATATATATATATATATATATATATATATATATACATATATATATATATATATATATATATATATATATATATATATATATATATATATACTGTCAAGAAATAGAGCACAGGATAACTTACAGATGATGTTAATGCAGAAACAACATCTTGCAGACTCTCAGTCCTGTCCTTAAAATTAATAGAAAATGAAAGCATTTTGTCCAGCAAGGATGACTACATGTTATTTATTTAACATGGAATTATTTGGTCCCAAAATATTGAAAACCTTGGAAGTTTGGCAGGGACACTCAAAAATTCAAAAAAACATACAGACACAAAAACAATAAATTTTTTGCAGTGGTCTTTGTAGCTTACAAAAGCATGAGAAAGAAAGAAAACAAGCCAACATATAAGTTCAAAATCACTGAGAGTAAGGAAAAGGCAGAAATGATGAAGGCAAAATCAGCAGATGAAACAGTATCAGAACCAAATGATGGTTATCAGTCAACTAGCTGAATGCCTTTTTGCCAGAAGTATGCTACCCAAGTTCATCAGAACCCTTGAAAATTGCATTTCTAAAAGCTGGACTTTGCAAATTAAGCAGCTACATCTCAGTGGGAATGTTTCTTTCTCTGGGTTATGGCTAGTTAGGAGTTGATTATATTAGTAAGAAAATGTGTAATTATACTGGGAAACATGTATCCTACATAAAACAAACATTGTCTGTGATTATTTTTCCTTTGGCACTTTCTCCTTTCAGAGAAAGAACACTTCTGGATAATTTTGTTTGGCCAGAAGTGACATTAATTTCTGGTTTGAACTTTACACTCCTAACCCATATATTTACTTATAATAGAATTGTTTAAAGATGTGTGGTTAACAAAAATGAGGCTGTATAGGCAACAAAGAAATGGAGATAAAGACAATAATGCTGCACTCCTTTGCAGTTATTTTTTAGGCTGCTTGGAGTTTATAGGTAGTGGCAAGGGAGGAAGTGGATGGTGTCACTTCTCAGGCTGTAAAACATAATGTTTGCTTGTACCTGTAAATGAAGAAATATTACATACATGACATGCTGTGAAGATAAATTTACGTTGATGGAGAGTTGGCTTCATCGGTGAAAGCAACATAGATAATCAGCATGTTTATAATGTAGTTCTTCCCAGCAGTTATGATTTAAACTGACTATATTTTTGTTTCCTTGACATCCTTCTTGAATTAAAGCATCAAAGTTTATGTGTGGAATGTAAGATGCTTTGCCAAGCAAACAGAATGTGTAATTGACATGTGCTGTGAAATTTGAATTTGGAAATAACAGCTATCAGAGCCATGGCATACTACTATGAAGTGGTTCCATTGTTAGTTTTAGATGAACATTTTGAAGAGTGCCAGAATTAAAATTTCTCCTTCACAAATTAAATGCTTGCTTATAAGTTTAGAGGTTTGTCACGACAGGTAAGATTGAACTCCTTTTTTGTGAATATATGTTATGGCTATTGCCACTTAAGACTATTGTATAACATAGCTGTTTTAGGACTGTATGTATCCCATAATGCATTGCATCTAGAGGTTAATGCCAGTGTGTTTATATTGACTAAACTGTTAACATCATTTTAATAGTTCCAAAGAAACAAGCGCTGCAAACAAACTAATAAAAACCAAAGAAAGCAGCCACACCAGTCCGGAATCGCCAAGGCAAGGAGCACAAACTCACAATGAGGTACTAACCACGATTTATTAACGTGCAAAATAAACAACAAGCAGAACACACGTTTTCGTCATAAAATACGACTTCTTCAGATAAAAAACATCCAAACTTTTGGATGTTTTTTATCTGAAGAAGTCGTATTTTATGACGAAAACGTGTGTTCTTGTTATTTTGCGATAAATCGTGGTTAGTACCTCATTGTGAGTTTGTGCTCCTTGCTTCTTCGACTGGCTGCTTTCTTTGGTTTTTATCATTTTAATAGTTGCCATTTTGTATAGAATAAAACTTACATGCTTAACTAGAATACTGATGTATTCTGACCTTTCTGACACTATCATTAAATATTACTGGGTAACCACAAGTGTACATCATGATATACCCTGAAATAATTTTGTCCTTTGCACTATAACACAATCATTTTAGGGCACAGCACTGGGATTTTAGGCAGTGACCATTTCTGAGTATGTAAACTGAGATGAACAAAATTATGTTGTGGAGTAGAGGTGCTTTCTTGAGTTAAATTGGAGGAAAGGGAGTACTAAATAATCAAGAAGAGGTCAGAAGTAAATTCTGGGCGAACATTTTAGAAAATGATAAAGTGACAAGCCTTTACATCACAAAACAAATGCATCACCCTAATTATGACTATCTTCCATATTTTTCCTTAAAAACAATCACAACAATTTTCTGCTGTCACTTCTAAAGGCAGTAAACTATTTACATGTGGTATAAAGGGTGCATTTCAAAAATGTGAACAACATCTCTTTAGAGTAAAGACAGAGTATCTCTTCTGAAAAAAAAAATATTCTCTCATGCAGGAAGATCTTTAAATAAATTGTTATGTGTTTTATGAGAAAATACTTTATTTATTTATTTTTATTTATTGCATTTGTTTACTGGGAAAGTCCACTGGGCCTAAAAGTGCCCATTTTCGGTGGAGGCCCAGGGAGAAAAGCTCAGACAAGAACATAGATGCAGAAAAAAATTAAACATTAGTTGCTACAGAAGTAGAAACAGTGTTACACATAGTGGTTACAGTAATATATACAGAATATATACATAAATCAGGAATTTAGTTGGTTTGATTACAGTAACATATATTCAGAATATATACATAAAAGCAGGAATTTAGTTGGTTGCCAGATGAATTCAGAGTGGTAAAAACAGAAATACATTAATCAGCATTATTGTGCCAGTATCAACAAGTAATGAAAGAAAAAAAATATGGAGAAAGTATCATCAGTCACTAGTAGGAATTTAGTTATAACATAAGGAGAAGGAAGAGGTTAGGTTATAGAGCAGGAACATAGCCAGGAAGAGTTTATATGATTTTTCAGTGTTTGTTTGTTGATAAAGTTACATGTCTGCATTTATTTAACTAAAGGCAACATCAACAAATTTAATATCAAGAATTTACTGCAGATGCCTCTCATTACTGATGTGGATGCATTTATAAACATCAGCAGGAAATGTGGCAGATGTAAACAATGCCAGATCATTGAGACTGATTATAATGATCTGATTTTTCAGACAATCAATAAGGAAGGTAAAGATGGTAGATTCAATTGTTTATCTGAGAGGGTAGTGTATTTTGCATGCTGTGTCTGATGATCCATGTTTTACATAGGCAAAATGGACAATGCTTTGAATAAAATAATTTACCAACATGTATATAGTATTCAGCATACTGATAGTAAGAGTGGGTGATTGGTATAATAAACTCCTGATCAGGGAACTGCATTGGCAGCTTAAGCTAGATGTTATACATCCACCAGGCTTGAATGAAAATGTTTCATTACATAATGAAATTAAGAAATGAGCAAGCAAGTTGTAAATCTAATTATTACTTACTATTCCTGTGTATTTTATCCTTTCACTATTCTTAATGTTTCTAGTGTGTTTTAAAATTAGTACAGTGGTGATTATTCCTGCTTGCCATATGTGAGGCTGGGGTTCGATTCTCCGATGCTGGGTAAAATATTTTTATGAGTTTTTAAGCTTACTTTTTTACAACTTTAAGCTTACAGTTAATGAAGGAGCATTTGTAGGTGTGTCTTTTTTGCACACAATAGCTACCATTGGTTGTTTTTAAAGAATATGTGAGTGAAACATGTTATTCATAGGTCTGCATGACTTTGACTGATGGTTCTGATGATGTCAATTTATTAAGATGAAAACGCTCAACCGTTCAGTGTTATGTTGATTTGTTCATTTGTTTTTTGACAAGTTTTGCAATGTTGTTTGAAATAAATATGAAATTTAGGAGCCCTTGTGTTGGAACTGACTTCTGGATTTTGTTTTTTCTTTGATTTTTTCATATTGTGGTTTATTTTCTTTACACTGTGTTTTACTTGTATTCTTCTTTTCACTGCATAATTACATTAGGAAAGAGGCCACAGCTGTGCCTCTTGTGAGTCACACAGAAATAAAATTTTCTCCCACCCTGGCACTATTGTGTTTATAATCTCAACTGTTGTTCTAGATTCCTGTCCCCTTATGTTAATTTGACCACGTATTTCTGTCCCTCTGCTCTTTCATTGGCTATTGTGAGTAAGAACAAAATTATCATTTTGGAAAATCACTCCACATTAGCTCTTTAAATTTATTGTCCATCCCACTGTATTCCATAGAATCAGAATACAAAGTGCCCACTCCCTTCTAAACTATCTTGCTCTTTTAAAATTAGTGTCTCTCCACTTAGATAGCTAAAACTTAAGTTACCCCCTCTTCCATATCTAACTGCTTAGATCACACTACAACTCTTAGGATACTAACCCATTTTTTCATCTTACCTTTAAAATCTATAACATCTAGTCCAATACCTCCAATTATTGGAGAGACCACATTCTGCCTGTCAGTAATCTTCTTGGCATTAGTGCTTTGTTTTGCATCTGGTGAGAGATGGAACATAGAGACATTATTTCCTGGAGACTGTTGATCACCAGAAAGCCTGATAACTGCTTCATAGGTGCCAGCTTGGAATTTGTGCTTATATTTTGCTCCTGTAGAGAGAAGGAGCAGGATGCATTGACTCCTGGCTGTTTCTGATTGGGCTTTGAGTGTTGGATCTTTTTGACTGGTCTGGTTGCTATTTAAGATATCTATTAGGAAAAGGATATGGCAAGCCTACAGACCCTTGGATAATCTGAGACAAGACTGTTCATCACCAAAGAGCCCTTAGCCTGTTTCTCATCTTGGGATCAGTGAAACTGTTTTGTTTCTGGTGAGAGTAGAAGCAAAAGAGCATTGTATCCTAACAGCATGAAGCTGTGTTGAGACCGGCACTAACAGTAGTAGTCAAGCAGTAGCCATACAGGCAAATCCCCTCTTTTCATCATTCTTGACAAAGCTAATTATTTCTATTTAGTAAGTACTGCTTAATTTGCTGCTGTCTGACCTAACTTCAGAATATCTCCCTAAATACTTTGTCCATAAATCATCAGGGTCTACTTATTAGTTTCCACTCAAGTATTTGGCAGTGCCCTATGTAATGCAGACAACTTGAATTGACATTGTTCCTATAAAAGCAGCCTTAAAATTTTACCAGTACTTAGTTACCAACAGGGCAACTAGTTAGAAGTGACAAGCACTGCATCTAGAGTTGCAAAACAGATACTCCTGACATTACTTTATATTCTCACTGTAACCATCTAATCAGTAAAAAAGGGCCTGTTGCCATGGATATGAACATTTTCACTGCCTCCTTTACCAGCTTGGTTGATATGGGCATTCTGAGGCAATGTAGAACTTTCTTCATGTTTACTAACAATCAGCTAATTCCCAAACTAAGTGATATGGTATGTGAGAGATATATTTGCACAATGTCACTGGAGGCAACGCTCTCACATAAAAGCACTCCTAATATCAATCAGGTTGTTGGTAGTACACATGCTGCACCCATCACACATAGTTCAAAGCAGACACATAGACCCACATATGCTGAGGCACTTACATGCAATCTTTGTAATCTCCAAAGACCTCCTAGATGAAGTACACATAACAATTACCCTTAGCCACCTCAAATGCACTCTTTCAAAGCAACACCCACATCAACAAATATAGCCACATCTCATGGAGCCTTTCCTTCTAAGCCTATAAGTTAAGCCAGTACATAATCCAACATTCTGATCATTGGAGATTCCATTGTAAGATATACTGATGTCCCTCTCACCAAGCTGAGTAAGGAAAAAGTCACAGTGAGTTGCTTATCAGGGGCCAGTATCCACCACCTTATGTATGAACTTAGGTCACTGGACCACAAGTACCAGTATGACACATTCATAGTCCATGTGTGTGTAAATGACCTGAGACGTACCTCCCTAGACTATATGAAGAGTGACATCATGGAGCTCTTGGAATATGTGTCCCAGGCTGGTATGAGCCTAACATTGAGCATCATTTTACCTTATCCAAAGATGATGCCACAATACAAACAGAAAATAATTGACTTTAATAATTGGCTTAATTTCTGGTGCCATTTTAAGGGGCTGCAATATTTGTCAGGATGGAAGGAAATGGTCAGCAGAAAATGCTGCTTTGACAGGGATGGACTATACCTCTCTCCTCTAAGCTTTTGAATTTTAGCTGAAACATTGTCATCCCCACAGTGCCTTTTTAGGCAATGCCAAATTGAAAGTACTTCTGGCATAACAAATTAAAACTAAGAAAATCTAAAGGTGTTACTTCTCAATGCTAGGAGTTTAAACAAAATATTCTACTCCCTACAAGCTCTCCTCACCCTACAGAATGCTGATGTTTGTGCTGTCACTAAAACTTTGTTGTCCTTTATTTACCCTGCTATTAACTTGGAATCATATATGACACCAAACATATAGTCCAAAGGTGTTACTGCTCAATGCTAGGAATTTAAACAAAATATTCTACTCCATACAAGCTCTCATCACCCTAGAGAATGCTGATGTTTGGGCTGTCACTGAGACATTGTTGTCCTTTATTTACTCAGCTTTTAACTGGGAATCATATATGACACCAAACATATAGGCACAAAGATTTCTGGGTTTTCTAAACACAAACTCCCCAGACCAGATTGTCAGTACACTGACCAGGGGTGCAAATGTGCTGGATTTGGTCCTCACTAATATGGGAGAGTGCAGTTTAAAGCCATAGAGAGCTCAATGGCAGTAAAAGGCTGTACTGCCTTCCACACATTTAGACCAGCTACTACACAGATAGGGGCTAAAGGTGGAGGTATCTCGATTTACATAAAAAATAAATATATCTCAAGGCTGGTTAAACAGGACAATGCATTTGAGCTTCTCCACATTCAAATCACCATAGGCAAAATCTCATACCATTTCCTTGTAAGCTATAGATCCCCCCTCTATGGCTCAGGAAACTCATTACATGTATTTAAACGTATTGGAAACACTCACCATCCAACCCTATACAGTATTCATAGATGACTTTAAAGGAGAAACGCACCCACAGACTAAAAAAAAACATGTTTATTTCATCACGGTTTGGTGTTTCCTACATTTTAACATCACTCTGGGACTATTTACAGGTGTTTAAATATTTTATATGTAATTTCTGAGTCTGATTACATGGGATTTGGCATCTTGAAGTAATTCTGATTGTTTAGTCTGCCTCTAGGTATCCCACAACGCAGTGCTCGTCTGTAAAAAATTACATTACGCAGGCCTCTTTCTTCCTAAAGCTCCTGTCACTGCATTGATTTTACATGCATACTCTGCTTTCAGTCAAAGTATGATTTCATGCTGTTCAATGACTACTTAAAACACAAATGGTGCAAATGCCACAGAACAAACTTTCAAAGTGCTTTTTACTGCTGTTTCTTATTAGAATGGCTAAACTGCAGTCTTTTGTAAAGTCTGAATTGCACTACTTCCATCCTCCTTCAAACCTAACTTCCCTCTCTGTCAAAGCGCTAAGGGTAATTTAGGCTATTACCTGCTGTGATTGACAGCTCACAGCAGGAGACTTGACTCATGTACTGTTTTCTTGTTCTAGCCTTTCCTTTTTGTATGGGTAGGGGAAGGCCACAATCAAAAACAAACCAGCAGAAACATTCTCCATTTTATTAAAATGAGCAACCACTTTGAAAAACAAGCAAAGCTTTCAGGTTACCCCTTCTTCGTGCTATAATAACATCTTAAAACACACCCATTTTAAATTAAAAACATCACATATCATATGACATAACCAACCAATAATAAATACCAATCAAACAGTTAAAATTAGTGCAGCATCATACTTTTTAAATAAAACTGGTTTCAAACTAACTGCATTATTGTTTTTTTGAAAGTAAAACCACCACAGCACAGTAAGGCACTATTCTAGTGGAGAGAAACAGTTGATTTAAAATATTTTAAATGCTGTATTGTTTATTCATAGCAGGGACAGTAAATAGGGAGAAAAAGGACAGAGACGTTGCGCATTTAATAACGGAATCCCATTGTTGTCCTTTATTTACCCTGCTATTAACTGGGAATCATATATGACATCAAACATATAGGCACAAAGATTTCTGGGTTTTATAAACACAAACTCCCCAGACCAGATTGTCAGTACACTGACCAGGAGTGCAAATGTGCTGGATTTGGTCCTCACTAATATGGGAGAGTGTTACATACCCCCCCCCCCAAGTGTAATATCTTCTCTGGTGAGCTCAGACCACAAAGTTGTCTCCTTTGAAATAAAAATAAAACCTGGAACTCCAGCTAACCCTGAAATATTCAGGAACTACTTTAAGGCTAACTTCCTACTACTAAGTGATAACCTATCAAAATTTCAAGCCCCCATAAACCCTGAGAACACTGCTGCCTATGAGGAATTGGTCAGAGAAATCCTATTAAGCATGTTAATAGCTACATAGAGGCAGCTCTACCCACCTGGAAGAAGTACAGAACTAACTCAAAAACAAGCCACTGTGGTGGAATCACAACATCAATAGGTGCTGGTTTAGCACAAAAATCATGACAAAAGTTTGGAGGTGTAGCACTCAGCTGATAAAAACACTCTCATCAAACTAAACAAACAACTCAGTGGACAAATAAAATCTACCAAAGCCTAATTTGAGGTAAATATGGCCTCCCAGGCCAAGGACAAACAAAAGGCATTCTTTAACTATGTCTGCAACCTCAAAGGCAATACACAATTGTGTGCAAAGCTCACTGTAAATGGAGCCACTTATTCTGACCCAGAAGATATAGCAAACCTACTGGCCAACAAATTAATCTCTAACTTTACCCTTCTCTCCCCCTCAATCTCCCATCAGGAAATACCATCAAATATAACTCCTACTATCACTAGGGAACAGGTCCTTAATGCTCTCTCTAAGGCCAAGAACACTGCATCAATGGGCCCAGGCACTATCCTTGATACCTAAAAAAAATGCATGAAATATGACCTATCAGGCCCGCTGGAATTGCTATTTAAATGGAGCCTCCAAATGGACTTCATGCCTCATGAATAGAGAACAGCAACAGTCATCTCACTGAGCAAAGGTGGGTCATCTACAGATCCTAGAAATTAAAGACCCATAAGTCTCGCTAGTATCACATGCAATGTCAGGGATAGAATTTTCATGGAAATGATCAGAAATAACATAGGAGACCTCCAGACACTGGACCCAACCCAATATGGTTTTGTCAAAGGCAGGTCATGCCTACTTATCTTGGTGGACTACTAACAGAAGATCACCAAAGCAATGGATGATGGCAAAATGGTTCATGCTACTTACCTTGACCTGGCCAGGTAATTTGACACAATAGCCAACATGGCCATTGCTCACAAACTCAAGAGCTTAGGTGTAAACGTGGTGGATAGCCAGCTGGCTCAAAGTCAGGAACCAGGAAGTTATAATTGGAAAGTCCACCTCTACAAAGAGGCCAGTCAGAAGCACAGTCTCTCAGGGATTGGTCCTGGGACTGCACCTTTATGGCATTTACTTTTCTTAAGTCAAGGCCAATGCCAATGGCCTCTGGATGACTAAATTTGTAGATGATTGCAAACTGGGAGCAGTCATTAGAAGTGCTGACACAGACAAATAACTGGTGTCAGAGCCATGGACTAAATGTAGATGCCAAGGAATGCATAATAGTATCATTTGGGAAGTCATCCACCCCAGTAGCTATCATATTGATAGCAAAACCCTGAGAGTTGACCCAGTAGTCAGGGACTTGGGGACACACACAGACAGTAATCTCCCCTTTGACTATCATGTGTCTACAGTAGTGAGGAAATCATTACATGTTGTGCTACTTATAAAGAAAGGTATGACATCTAGTTCCACCAAAGAGGTCATTGTTCCACTGTATTTAGCATTTATCAGATCTATCATTGAATACAATGCCCCCTTTGACATGTACCTAACCAGGCACTTCCAACAAGTGGAATGTCCACAGAAGTTCCTCACTAAAAGAATACAGGGCATAAGTAATATATCCCATGCAGACCGCCTCAAGGCCCTATCCCTGTATTCTATCTCCTACAATCTGTTGAGGGGAGATCTATGCCTAGCATGCAAGGCATTGTCAAACCCCACCCTGATAGACCTCCTGCATATCCACAAAACAAACAGTACCAGAATTAACCGTTCTAAACCTTGCCTGTGATATAAATAGTACCTGCTGGAGATACAGGTATGTATCCCAAAAATGACCCCTTCTCTGGAAGAGACTCCCCATCCATGTAAAGCAGAGTTCCTTCCTAAATCAATTCAAGTGTAACTTGGACATTTGGATGGGGAACAGGAAATTCAACCCTGGTTTAGCATGCATGTCACTAATGGACACAGGCAGCCTATAAATCATGCTTCTTCCAGGCCCCTACTTGTAAATGTTTCATCTCCCAAACTCCTGCTTACAATTATCAGGGTTATCAGAACTTGTCAGAGATCTGGGATGCAGGGCTAGTCTTAAACAGGCCTTTGTGGTTGTTAGCCTAGTACATACCTATTAACTTATGAATACATCTCTGGAACTAAAATCAATGCAATGGGGCCCTCCTGCACAGTGACAGTGAATAGTGAGTTCCTATTTGTCTATTTGAAAACTATGCAGAAATTTGTGTGCATTCTGTATGAAATAATGTTGCATTCTGGAAATTACAAGCATACATGATTACTTCCATACATTTCTGATGTATCTATAAGGCCAGACATGTTTCTTAATTGCTAAAACCATCATCTGCTTGGAGAATACCTACAGAAATAGCTAACTTATTATTTATTTTACATTTGTTGACCGGGATAGTCCGACTGGATTAATGTCCATTTTCAGCGGAGGCCTGGGGAGAAAAGCTCCAAAAATTATAAAATAGTTATATGCAAGCAAGTAAAGTACAAAAAAGTTATACACAAGCAAATATAGCATAAAAAGTTAGAAAAAAAAGCAGTTACACAATTCAAAGATCAATACATAAATTTGTACAGTTTTGTATAACACACAGTATATACAACTGACTGTCAGGACATACGTTCTTCTCTCTCAGATATTATTTTCAATCCTATTACTTGTAGCAGGATGTGACCTGTAAATAGGGGTTAGAGAAGGCAGACTGTGGGTAGACATTAGTCAGGTTTGGTGCAGGGACATTGCCAGTGAGATTTAAAATAATTGGTTACATTTATTTTGAATTGACTAATTGAGGGATTCAGGGTAAGGTCAGATGGCAGCATGTTCCATATTCTGCCTACTGAATTAGCAAATAAGGATTCTCCAGATTGGTTGTTGGCTTTGGTTGGCTGAATCAGGAGTTTAGTGGAGGATCTAAGTAGCCTGGCATTTTTGTAGGGATAGATAATGTTACTGAGGGAAAGTGTTTTGTCTGGGTGGTAAATGACTTTGAAAGCTACAATATGTTGATTGTACTTTATTAAGGCAGGAACCTAAGAGGTTAAGCTTGTGACAGTGGTGTGTCCTGTAAGGGTTACCTGTGGCAAACCTGGCAATTTGGTTGTAGCAGCTAGAGAGTTTGTTGAGTTCCATTTTGTTCAGGTTTGTGAATATTGTTGAGGCATATAATAAAGTGGAAAGGAGATGTGTATGGGCAATTGCAGACTTTGCTAGAGGAGTAAGGAACGCTTTATTCCTATATAGGGACCTAGCTTTTTATTAACGGTTTTCATGGTTTGGTTGATGTGCATGTCAAACTTAAGGTTGTTGTCAGTTATGACACCCAGGAGTTTAACTTGCATAGTCTGTAGATATTTTAATGCACGGAAACGACTAACCCTCATATACTATGCAAAGTACTTAAGTTCAGATTCATCACCCAGAGACTCCCTATGCTGTGGAACAAAATCCCGGTACATGTGAGGCAGAGCACCTCGCTGGCCTTGTTCAAGAGGAATCTTGACCAATGGATGGGGGATCGCAGATATACCCCAGGGATTACTTCAGTGTCACTGCTTGACAGAGGCACAGCAAAATAATAGGCATAGTTTTATTCAAACTAAAGGGGTGGCGAAAGCCAAATAACTATGGGCTAGGCTTATAAATGCTCTTGGGCAGATAGCCTAGTATGACCCTATGAACCTATGAACCTATGAACCTATATGGGCAGAAAGCCATTCAAAAACTCTGACTCCCTGAAATGTGGGTTAAAAGATTCATTCTTGAACCAATTATATAGACCCGTGTTGAAAGTAGTCAAATTGCTTGACAGTCTAATAGTGGATGATAATCTATTCCAAATTTTTTGGATAACAATAGAAATATAATTATCCCTACCAGAAAATGATACTTGGAGATAATGAAACTGACATTTCTGTACTTAAATTTCAAAGTATTGTTACATATGGTTAAGTTAAGCATTGACTGTAAAAGATTGCCATTGAAAGCTGTGAACGCTAATACTTCTTTTTTTTAAATATTAGTAATGGAATGAGTAAAAAATTAATTTCCTAGATCTCTCAGGGTTACTAAGTCTCTAAGGGATGGAATATACTTGAAAAACAGGTGTTCGTGCTCCAGAAAATATAGTTGTCTGTTTGCACAAATGGAACAGGTGTTGTACTCAGAGTGGTTGTGAGACGCATAAAATTGGTCCAGATGACATTCATCCTTGAGTGATAAAGATTTTAGCATACTACCCAGGCAATGCAGAGCCTTACTTTTGATAGAGGTGACACTTTAACTTATTATTGATAGTAACAGCTAAATATTTAAATTCCTTAACTACTTCCATGGCTGTACCAGCCAGAATTGTTGACTGTAAAGGATTAATATGTCCAAAGAACTTAATCTTAAAATTTTCAGAACTAAGAGATACACCATATTCATCAGTCCACTTACTGAAATCAGTTAACACTTTGTTTATGCTACTTATATTGTCATTGGAGTGTTCTAAAAACCTAGCTTGCAATAATTAGTCTATTTATTCCCCCCCAAATGATTGCTGTATTGGGGTTATAGAAAAAATGAGTTAAACAGAAGTGGTCCTAATACCAATCACTGAGGTACTCCCTGAAGTACAAGTAAATAGGATGACAGAAACACACTGTGAGCCACCAGTATGCCATGACAGTATCCAGTCAGTGAGGAATAGATTAAATCTGTACTGCAATATCACCTTTAAAATAGCAGAATAATGGAAAGTATCAAAAACGTTGGTAAGATCCAAGTAAACTACTCCAACAGTTAGATCAAGATCCATGGCAATACTAACTTGATCATAAAACTCATCACAGTTGACTTACTAGCAGTATGTCAAAGGTCACATGAACAACTAGTTAAAAGTTTAGCCATATACCTCTTAGAACATTTATGCAGTAGTGAGGGAAGAATGATTGTTCTGCTGTTAGCTTCATGGTGAATTGCTGTAGCTATGGTGTGCAGGGTCCTGGGTTCAATACCTGCAAGGGCTGATTATTTGGTGGGAGGTTGGCATAATGGTTAAGGCATTTGACTTACAAACACAAGGTGCAGGGTTTGATTCTCACATGGGGTAATTGGCTAGGTTTAAAATAGTCCATAAGGTCAGCTAGCCTAGCACTAACTTATGAAATTTAAATTTATTTCTCTTTTTCAAAATTGGTGTAACAATAGATCTTTTCCACATAAAAGGAACAGAACCTTTCTTCAATAAACCATTAAATATAATATACAAAACACTGACCAGCTCAGATGAAATGTTACCAGTTAAAACATCTGGAATGTTATCAGGTCCAAATGAAGTCTTATTATAGGTCCCTTTTAAGGTATTTGTTATAAGTTTCTTTGACATAGTAGGACAGGTTGCATTGTGAGTTGAGACACAGATCAGAAAGACAGATCTGTCCTCACAAGAAGTATACAGTGTATTAAAGAAATGATAACTGAATAGTGGAGCTATCTGATTTGAATCAGTAATAGAGCTAGCCTGATAATTAATTATGGAAATATGATTTTTGATATTTAAACAAGGGTTAACATATTTATAATAATACTTTATATTAGTAAGATCATCAGCTAATTTGATTTTATAATGATTTTTTAACGCACTGTAAATTTAAATTTCTTAATTGATTTTATTTAAATTTCATTTATTTCTAGAGATAGGCTGTTTCTTTTCTTGTCAAAACATTTGTTTTTTCTTGTAAAGTTTAAGTTCATGTTCCACTAAAAAGGAAATTTGATTTTCCCGATACTCTTTTTATTGTTCTCAACTGTTTCGGAAATAGTTTCTGTCAATATTTTTTTAAATGCAAACTGCCAGGTCAGATTCAAAAAGTAACACATTATTCCAGTTAGTTGCAAAAATAGTTTGTTTTAAAAGCTGGCCAAAATGAATGTCTGCAATCAAACTTCTTAAAAGTGCTTGATTTCATAGCTGATGCTAACATGACTTAAAAATATAAGGCATTATAGTCAGAATTCCCCAAATGTGGTAAATATGTAATGTTATGAATTAGGTTATTACAGCTGGTTGCAATAAGGTCCAATGTGTTATTCTCCCCTACCAGGTTCAGAGACCAATTGCTTGACTGCATTCAAGAATAAAATGTTAGTGGATATGGATTTTCTTCTATACTTGGAGGTGTAAGCCGTCCAGTCAACATGGAAATTATTTAGCTCACCTAATAAAATGACCCTATTGTGTGACATAATATTTTAAAGGAACAGTAAGTAGTCATCATCTGTCTAAAGATGGGGATCTCTGTGTAAGTATTGATCCAATATTATTATTTCTGTGTATATGCTTGATATCTACTACCATGGTCTCTAAGTTCTTATTTACAGCAATAAGTTCTGAAACTATAAGATATTTAATTAATAATAATATTCCTCCCTCATTCCTATTGTTATGCAAACATTCATATTTTATGAACCCTGGCAGTACCATGGAAGAAGAATCCAGGCTTCAGTGAAAGCAATAATTGATAAATCCACCCTATGAATTACTTCAAGCAATTCATTGATTTTGTTATCACTACTATGAACACTGCAGAAATAGAAACTGAAAGAAGAATTAAATCATCCATTGTTACATGTTGCAGTGTTTGTTTTGGTGATAGGTTTAAAAAGGCTTGATGGTAGTTTTTACCTTATATCTTATACATTTAGCTCCTAAAAAGCTAATTATAGAAGATCTGTAGAAAATAATGGACAGTCTGACATAAATTCTTTTCAGAATTTTATTAACTTAACCTTGTAGGTAGTAAATACTTGCCTTAATCAAGCGTTACATTTTTAACATTTTAGTATGACAGTAGTTGTCTGATCTAAATGATGGGAAGATTTTACTAGGTATAACACGTAACTTTGTTTGTTTCTAAAATTTCCTAAATTTCTAGTATTAAGTTCATGTGATTAAGAGTAGTTAGTCTCATACCATTAGTACCACAGTTAAGGACAATATAAGTATAAGTAGATCCATTTTTGAAAAAAACTTTAGTAGTAACTCTAAGACATTGATTACTCTGAGTCCTGATAATGAGGATACTGTGACCCTAAAGTTGTCTAAGTCACTAAGCATTCCTTGAATGGCCTTAAACATAGAATCAGACTGTGAGAAAATATTATCATGTACAGGGCCTTTGAAATCAAGTTTTGAGTTTCTGCAAAGTCATTTATTTCAGTGTGATTATCAGGTGATGTAGAGCAATCCTTAATTGGTTGCTCTCTTATTAATGGATTTAAAATTTCTTGGGACAGGTTAACTTTTCCTCTTAATGCAATTCTTTTAACTTCTTATCATGAAATTCAACACTGAAGAATCTCTTTTTCCTGGTAATTAAGTTTTTACCTGTTGGTATGTAACCTTAGAAACAAGACTTGAAGCCATAATATCGGTATCATATTCCCTCAATGATTATTGAGCAAATTATTAATGACAGTACTATTGTATGGCCTCACATTGTCTGCTGATTGTTCCTGAATCCAGCCCACCATATCTAAACATACACAAGCAATACTGCCTGACAGGGTGTGTGTTAATGTGTAATTAACACCTGCCCAGTGGTGTTATGAGGCCTGACGCCACAGGTGGAAGACCTCTACACCCCTGGAAGGGCATTAATTACACATTAACACACACCCTGGAGAGTATTATTGCACTTAGAGAATGGGCTGTCCTTAAAATTGTTGTGTATTACTTGCTTATTTATTTTTTTAAGTACTATATTATTTTTTATATATATTTTAATGTAAAATACTTCCTTCACCTAATGTTTCAAAGTTGCAGTGATATATGTTAATGGTGTTGGAGGAAGCATTTTACATCAAACATGTATAAAAATAATGGTTTGCTATCAAATGACTGAAAACCAAAAGACTGAATCCTAAAAAGACTGAAAATTCAAAATACTGAATGATGGAATTTGCCCCTTCTCCACTGTTGTACAATCATGGAGTTGGTATATATAGTTAACAGGGGGTGGAGCAGGGGGGCTTGCCTCTTGCATTAAAATGTATTCAGTATTTTGAATATTCAGTCTTTTTAGGATTCAGTCTTTTGGTTTTCAGTCATTTGATAGTAAACCAAAAATAATATAGTCCTTAAAAAAATTAATACGTAAGTGAAACACAATTTTGCATATAGCCCATTCTCTCTCCCATAAAGACATAAACTGTCTCTTCTGCTTTTACA